>NW_025999987.1:336507-343944 GCF_001458135.2 Marmota marmota marmota | reverse complement strand
GGGGGGGGGGGGGGGATAGGCCTAGGACTTCTCCTATGGCTAGGGTTGTGCCTGGGGAGAGGAAACCTATTTCCAGCTGCATCTGGGGAAGCTCAGAATTTGGGGTTGAACATCTTGACTCTCTCCCTCTTTCTCCTCATTTTCCCACAGCCCCTGTGACACTGGATGCGGCCTCGGCGCACCCAGACCTCATCCTTTCCCAGGATCTAAAGACAGTAACTCTGGCCCTCCACTTCCCGCGCAGGTCGGAGGAGCCCGCCAACCCCGAGTGCTTCTACCCTTTTCGTTGTGTACTGGGCTGTCCAGGCATTTCTTCTGGCTGCCAGGCCTGGGAGGCGCAGCTTCAAGGGAGGGAACGCGGGGGCTGTCTGGTGGGCGTGGCCTCGGAGCTAGTGTCAAGACGCGGTTGTCTGCTTGTGGAGCCCTTGGCAGGCCTCTGGACGCTGCGCATCACAAGCATTGGGTGCGAGGCGCTCACCGATGGTGGTACCCGGGAGAACCTCCCCATCCGTCCGAAGAAAGTGGGCATCTTCGTGGACCACGCACGCAGCAAGATCGTCTTCTTTGACAGCACCACAAGCAAGCACATCTATACCTTTCACGCCTCCTTCGCTGGGCAGATCTTCCCCTTTTTCCAGCTCCTGTACCCTGGCACCCGAATCTCCCTGAATCCCTAGAGTTGTTCCCTTTCCTTTCTCTCCGTCTCTTCCCTTCTAACTCCCCATTTTGGGATGCGCTGCAGCTAGTCCCATTGAAGCTAGGCTTCCTGGAGCCCTTTCCAAACTTTCTGATATTCTGACCCCATTTAAAATTTTCCATTTTTCTCTCAGGTTCCCCTTCCCCTTTCTATGTCTGAATCAAGAAGAAAGACTCAAATACACCAAAAGACTATACATAAGGCTATCCGTTGCAGCACTTTTTGTAATAGAACAAGATTGGAAGCAACTCAAATGCCCCTCAACAAGTGATGGTTAAAAAAAGCTGAGGTGAGAAAGCATTTGAACCCTAGTTGAGACTAAAGATGCAGAAGCTGACCTGAGCTGCTCCCTTCTTTTCCTCCACCTCATTTTTCCTGCTGCACACACCTGCACAAGTAACTCTGAATGCAGCCTTTGCTGGTCCAGACCTCATCCTTTCCTGAGGTCTGAAAACCACCATGTTGGGCTTTGTCTCTTCAGGAGACTCAGCCAGATCCTCTTTAATACCAATTTGCAAATGAGGACTATTTATGTTGTAATATGGGATGACCTCCAAGATATATTGTTAAGTGAAAAAATTAAGTGAGTAACCATACACATAGTATGTTAAATGTCACATAAGGAGGGGTATTAATATACATTTTTCCTTATATTTATTTTCTTTTTAAATAGAAGGATAAACCAAAACCTAATTCAAATTACCTATGGGGGAGGGTAAAATTAGGTGGAAATGGTGGAAATTAGTCTTTTCTAAATATTTCAAACCCAGGGCCTCATACTTGCCAGCCTTTGCTGAACTTTGCTGAGCCACATCCCCAGCACAAGTGTGTGTCATTTTGTATATTTGACATAATGTAAATATTTCACATCATTATAAAAAATTAAATGAGATTAAATAAATCTAATTGTCTACATAGTTAGTAGTATTTCTTAGCTGTGTCCATAAAGAAGAACTAAAACTAATATGAAACTCATCAGATTTAGATCTGAGTAACAAGGGATTCAGAAGATACAGTCTGCAACTTCCAATTTGGAAAATTTGCAGGAGAAGGAACAAGTTTTCTTCATTAAATAAATTGCTGAGGTAGGCACAGCGGCACATGTCTATAATCCCAGCAACTTGGGAAGCTAAGACAGGAAGAACAAGAGGTGGAGGTCAGTCACAGCCATGTAGTGAGACTGTGAAAATAAAAAATAAAAAAGACTGGAGATGTAGCTCAGTGTTAGAGCACTCTTGAGTTCAATCCTCAATACCACAAAAAAAGAAAAAGTAACAAAAAATTGCTGGGAAAGGAGGAGAAACACACAGACTAAAAGAGACTAAAGGACATATCAACCACATGCATTGCAGACTTATTTGCATCTTGGTTTGAACAAGTTAATTGTAATTAATTTTTAAAATCATGAGACAAAAATATGAACATCAGTTGTACATTTACATTAAAGAATTGTTCATCTTTAAGGTATGATCATTATATTTTTATAAGTTATTTGCATACTGAAGTTTTTACAAAAGATGTGATGTCTGGTATTTGCTTAAAAACGGTGGGGAAAAAAGAGGGGAGATGAATTGCTAATTGTTGAAGGAGGAGATAAGTGCCCAAGAGTTCATCATACTATTTTCTCTACTTTTATATAGCTTTAAAACTTTTCCATAATAGAAAGGGAGCGCGCGCGCGCACACACACACACACACACACACACACAGACACACGAGGGTGGGGGAGTGAGACCCTCTAAGTAAGGTCTCTACCAGAATCAATATTTGGGAGTGAATTTGACTCAGGACCCAGACATCTATCCCTTCAGAAATGCTGAAAAGTTTCTGATTATGGCAAAAGATTTCTTTTCAAAGACAAATCCATCCGACTTTTCCAGGTCCTCATACTGAGAAAGCAAAGTTAAACCAGTACTATGTGCATCTTCCTCTCAAACTCTCACCATCACAACAAAAATCTGTATCATTTCTTTTTTTTTTTTTTTTTTTTTTTTTTTTTTTTTTTTTTTNATTGGCTAGCTTCACTAAGCATAATCTGCTCTATTTTTGCCAGGAATCGAAGTTAAAGGACTGCTTGTGTTTCCTGGGTGATACTGAGTAAGTAAAAAGGACGAAGAGACGGACCCACGATTTGCGCCAGAGTTCAAAATTTTCAAGGGTTTCTTCCTCTTCGACTCTCTTCAGCTGGCCGGCGGGTAGGGTTGGCAGATGGGGCGGGCATTCCGAGGTTTTTACAGCCGCCCAGTTGGGATTAGGAAGCGGCAGGATTGCAGCCGACGTGCCGAGTCGTCTGCTGACCGCCAAACTGCTGGGCACGTGTCCCCGCGAAGGGAGGGCGGGCCCAGGTGTCGCGGCGGGAGCGAGCCAACGCCCAGAGCGCGGATTCCAAGAGCGCGCTGTCAGCCCTGGCTGGGCTCCTCCAGCCAGTTCCCCCGGTTGCCCGCGAGGCGCCGCTGATTACATAAACAGCCTTGGCTCTTCTGCCAAGGAAAGGACCTGGGACTGGTGACAAGGCGGCCAAGACCGGCCAGCAACTCCGGTCCTGACATTCATTCAGAATCACCCCGGGGTAGTTCAAATTCCCATATTCAAAAGTCCTAGCCATGAACTTCACACACTTTACCCTCTTTAATTATATGCATATTTAGCTTCTTTGCTAGAAAGAGAGATCTCTGACTGTATTACATTAATTACCTACTTCTTCCCCTTTCCCAACCCCTGCACAGCACAGACACTAGAATGGGGTAGTTGATTAATATTTACTAAATAGAAATCATCTCCTAATTATTCTTTCCTGCAAAGGGCCAATGTCTTGGAAATTCAATTTTTTAAAAACATTCAGCCTTTTTTTTTTTAAAGAGAGAGAGAGAATTTTTTTATATATTTATTTTTTTAGGTGTAGATGGACACAACACGATGCCTTTATTTTTATGTGGTGCTGAGGATTGAACCCGGGTCCCGCCCGTGCTAGGTGAGAGCTCTACCGCTGAGCCACAATCCCAGCCCAGAGAGAGAATTTTTTAATATTTATTTATTTATTTTAGTTTTCGGTGGACACAACATCTTTAGTTTTTAATGTTTTTTTATGTGGTGCTGAGGATCGAACCCAGCGCCCACCCCCCTGCATGCCAGGCAAGCGTACTACTGCTTGAGCCACATCCCCAGCTCTGGAAATTCAATTTTTATGGACCAGTTCCACCTCACTTCCTCCAAGAAGTCTTCCCCAGCCAGGGTGCCTGACTCTTGCTGTAGGAAGTGTGCATACTCTCAAAGCCACCAAAGGACCAGTTAGTAGATGGAAACTCCTTGAAGACAGAAGCAGCCTCTCACTCATTTTTTACTCCCCTATTCCAGTGGCAGTTCAGGGTATGGTTCAGAGTGAATGGAAGAATATTTTACCACCAGGTTTAAATTTGGGGAGGTCTTCCAACCTGAATCTTAATCTTGGGCAATGACCAGCCCCTCCCTTATCCCTGAGGAAAGAGGGGCTTCTCTTTCAGAGCCTTTTGGAATCCTATATCCTTGAGGAGTGTTCTGGGCAGGTACTGAGTCCATATCAAGAGCTGAAATTTCCATTCCTTAACTTTTTTTTTCCTGTTCCTCCACATGTTAATAGTACCAACAATAACTTGTTCAGCAGTTTTTTAAATGGTTTCAGAGATGTTATTCCATTTACTCCTCACAATCTCTTGAAGAATTATGTATCATGGCACTCCCACATTCCAGATAGGTCATAGATGCTCAAACTTAAGTCTAAAGCACGTGCAAAAAGCGTTTTGAAAAGACAAAAGCCCCTAAACAAGTGACAGAATGATTATGACAAATAATAATCTTTCCATGGTATTGTTCCCTCCTAGACACCCTATTAGTTTCCTAGGACTGTCATAACACATTCACACAGACTGAGTGGCTTGAAACAACAGAAACTTATTCTTTCACAGTTTGGGAAGGTAGAAGTCTGAAATCAAGATGTCAGCAGAGCCCTGCTCCCTCTGAAGGGTCTAGGGAAGACTCCTTCCTTATCTCTGCTAGCTTCTGTAATACTGAAATCCTGGGCATTCTTCGGCTTGAAGATGCATCACTCTGATCTCTTCATCTGTCCTCTCCCCTATGTGTCTTTTTCTTCTCTTCTTTTCTCTCTCTCCCCACCCCCAGGGATTAAACACCCAGGGGTGCTTAACCACTGAGTCACAGCCCCAGAACTTTTTACTCTTTGAGACTGGTTCTTACTAAATTGCTGGCTTTGAACTTGTGATCCCCCTGCCTCAGCTTCCTGAGATGCTGGGTTTATAGGCATGCACCACTGTGCCCAGTTTTTCCCTGCATTTCTATATCCAGATTTCCCTTTTCTTGTAAGGACACCAGTCATACTGGACCAAGGCCCACTGTAATCCAGTTGACTTCATTTGAACTTGATTTCATCTGAAAAGATCCTATTTTTAAACAAAGTTACCTTCATAGGTATCTGGAGCTAGGACTAGCTTTCTGGCAGACACAGTTCAACCTATAATTCCTTCTATCACATACTGGAAAATGAGGTTATGAAAAAAGAGAAATGATGGCAGGAAAATTGTTCTTTAGAGTCATGACAGCTTTTGAAAGGCTCTGAAAGAAGAACTCCTCTTCCTTCAGGAGTTGAGAAGGGGATGGTCATTGTTCTATTACTGAAAAAGCCAAGGCCAAAACCTGAAGGAAGTCAAAACAAGAAGAAAGGAAGACAAGGTAGTGGGTCAGAGGATGTATTCTCCAGGGAGAGTCAAGTTTGAGCAACTAGGCTGGAGGACCAAGGAAGTGGCAAGGTAGAAGAGAAAACTGTGTAGTGGTAGTACAGAAAGCATGAGGGGGTGCAAAAGAACTGCTCCCTAGCAAGGGAGAGTAAGCAAGAGCCACCCACTCTTGGGGAAGTCCAGTGACAACTAAGGTCAGTGTCAAAAGGAGGAGGCCCACGGTGCTGAGACCCTTCCACCCACCCCTTGAGAAGCATGGAGTCTGCTAACTCCTGAAGCATAGTCCAGATACTTCTGGATCATCAAATCATCTTGTCCTCCTTCCTGTGGCCTTATTCTCTACTCATTTTTTTGCCACCATCCTCCACTTACTCACTTTCACCTAGGTGTTTTTCTCATCCTCTTTTTCCTCACTCTCATGGTCCTTCAGGGCCCAACTCTATGCTTCTTCTTCAGAACTCCACCCTCTTTCCTCTGCTCCCCTTGCCACTGTCTAGATTAGGTCATCAGCCCCCATCTGAATTACCATGACCACTGCCTCCCTCATCTTCCTGACTCCAGACCTATTCTGCCCAATCCATCCTCTCTGACTCAGGCCAAAAGAATTGTTTCCCTGTTTTGTTTTCAGGACTGGGGATTGAATGTAGGGGAGCTCTACCATTTAACTACAACCCTAATACGAGACAAGATCTTACTAAATTGCCAAGTCTATCCTCAAACTTGCTTGTGTTTCTTCTGTCTCAGTCTCCTGTGTTGCTGAGACTACAAGTATATTTCACTGTGCTTAGCTGTTTCCCAAAATTTTATCACAAGCATTCAACAAGCAGAAAAGGGGCTTGGGATGTGACTCCATTGTAAAATACTTGTCTGGCATGCATGAGGTCTTGGATTTGATCCCCAGCACCACCAAAGGAAACACCCCCCCACCCACACACACAGAGAGAAGTTGAAAAGGGTTTTGCAATGAATACCCAAATACCCACCACCTAGATTCTGTCATTAGCATTTGACTATAGTTGCTTTATCCAATGCTTCTATCTACTCATCCCTTTATCATCAGTCCATCTTGTAATTTTATGAATTTTAAAGTACATAGCAGACATTCAACTGAATTTTTAAAACTGAATCTAACCATATCAGGTTTAGCTGGACTTTCAATGATTCACTTTCTCTAAAGGAGAAGGACTGAAATCCACATTGTGATCTGTAAGAGCCTCCAGTCTAATCCCTCCTCTTGCCTGCTTCCCATTTTTCACTCTAGTAAAACCAAACTGCATAAAACTCACCACCCATCACACTATCTATCATCTCCCTGACCTGCTTTTGTTTCTTCTTATGAGCTTTTCCTCAGCTTCCAGGCCTCAAATACCCATTCCCAGAAGCCTTTTTTTTTAAAGTCCCCCCTTCTCTCCTACATTGGTTTGGATGAATCTCCTCTATGAGCATAGAACAGCCCCAGGGCCATATCTAAATTATTGGACTTATTTCCACAAATCAATGATCTGCTCGTGTATCTCCCACCCTCACCTCAACTGAGTGCTTCCTGAAGTCAGGGATCTTGTTCTATTTGCCTATTGTCCTTGGCATCTAGAACAATCTGTGGCATATGTGGGTTCTCCACAAATACTTGCTGAGTGAATACATGACTATCTGTCCCTTCTGACAGCACCTCCTGCCTTTGTCCCAGCTTCTTCCCAACAGCATGGATCCAGTTCTTCAGTGTGCATCCAGAGGATAAGAATGAAGCAGGATGTGGTGGCCATGCCTATAATCCCAGCTACTTGGGACACTGAAGTAGGAGGATCACAGGTTTGGGTCCAGTTGGGCAAATGAGTGAGACCCTGTCTCAAAATAAAAATGAAAAGAACTGGGAATGTAGTTCAGTAGTAGAGGGCCCCTGGTTCAACCCTCTGATCCACATCAAACAGAAAAAAAAAGGGAAGAAGAAGAAGAAGAAGAAGAAGAAGAAGAAGAAGAAGAAGAAGAAGAAGAGGAGGAGGAGGAGGAGGAGGAG
>NW_025999987.1:280179-335780 GCF_001458135.2 Marmota marmota marmota | reverse complement strand
GGGGGAGGAGGAAGAAAATTTTTAAAAGGAAAAGAAAGAATGAGAAAAAAAGAGAGAACACTGAATGGTTCTCCATCCAAATACCCTGGGAACACACTTGCAATTGAACAAGTTGAATTTATTATTCCTTGCAGAGAGGGAGAATGCACTCCATAGGAAATCATAGGCCATCTCAATAAGTGTGTTAGGAAAAAAAGGAACACCTACTATAGGATTTGTGGGAGAGGAGACTAGAATGAGGATAAAACTGTAATTGGTTATTTATTTATTTTTTTTAAAGAGCCAAACACAGTGAAGCTCTTCTGTCATCCTGGCCACTCAGGAGGTTGAAGCTAGAGAACCACAAGCTTGAGGCCAGCCTCAACAACTCAACTTAGTGAGATCCTATCTCAAAATAAAAATAATAGAAGGTTGGAGCTTTAGCTTTGTGGTAAAGTGCTCTGTGTTAAATCCCCAATAAAACACACACACACACATAGCAGTTATCTCACAAATTGGTCAAAAATGCATCTTCCCTTTTAGCAGAGGTGTTTGGTATTTTGTGAATGTACAGTTACCATGATTTTTTTGGTCTGTGTTCAGACAAAATTATCTTGCTTTTTCTCACTATCACAGTTTGGGGTAAATTTGTCTGAGGTTGGTATTTTCTAGGGCAGTTTATGCCTAGGAGGAGAATAAAAGTGTTTGGGGTGTCAGGCCACCTTCTGAATAGCAGAGGCTGCTCTGTTTTCCTGTCTGAGTGCTTAGGTGGGGAATTGGGGCATAGATGAAATTGTGTGGTTGGGGAATGCGTGTTTAGAGTCCAGTTCAATGCAAAAGCTCTTCAAACAGGACAAGTCTTGAGTTTATCTCCAAGGTATTCAATCTCCAACTTAGTCATAAAACCCCACCTTTCATGGCCACGGTGAAGACAACTAGTCATTAGGGAGCAGCCTTGGGTGGCCTTGACTGGGGCCTCATGCAGGCCTCTCCTATCTGGAGGTTCCTTGTTCTCCCAGGGCAGAGACTCTGAAGCTTGTTGTCTTGGCTGGGCTGTTTTTGTTTGTCATCCTGCCTTATATCACAGTCTCATAGTGACTCCCATACCCACTCATTTGAGCCCTGAGGAAAACCTATTAGATATGAATTCTTTGTTGATAGTGGCCTCTGACCAGACGGGTTCAGCTCCCTGGACCCCAAGGGCCTTCTTGTCTCTGCTCTTTGCCTTTTGGGGTGGTGATCTCACCCAGCCTGTCAGTTTCAGGGATCCAGTGAGTCACTGTGGGATAAATCAACAGCCTGCCAGATGCCTGGCTCCTGAGTTGTCTTGGGAAGGATGTGGGGCCATGACCTTTAATCCTCCAGTGCTTCTGTGTATTAATGATTCCCTTTTCCTAGTAAGGCCCTTAATGTTTCTTCAAATCAGATATTTCTAATGTTAATGCCTCCTGCTTTCATTTCCCCTTTCTGACAAAGGCAGACTTTCTTGTTCTTATTAGGTTCTTTATTACCCCCCCCCCCACACACACACACAATGCCTGGCTTTCTTTATCACATCCTTATGTCCTGCCTTCTCTTCCTTTAGGTTCAAATCTTCTTACCAGAGGTGTTTGATTGCTGTAAGACCTGGAACAAATTACTTAACTCTCTGGGCTTTAGTTTTTGCATCTGTCAACTGTGGATAATGATAATTGCCTTTTAGTATTGTTGTATGGATTATTTTTTAAAACTATACAAGTAATTAATGTATACATTCATTTGCAAAGAATTTAAATGAGATAGGCAGAATGAAAGTCTCATTTAACTACTGTCTCCCTAAATCCTAACTTAATGTAGTCCTTCATGACATTTTTCTGAGTATTTATATACATACTCATATACACATAGAAATATATATATATGTGAATGTGCATGTATGTATGTTTGTGTTTTTGAAATAGCTATTAAGTAAGGGTAATGAAGATGGGAGGATATTTGCTTGAGGACCAAGTGAGGTTGTGGTTTAAATAAAAAGTTATATCTTGCATAAATCAATAGATAATGCCTAAAATTGAAGGAGCATATAATTACTAATATAATCCTGGCATATAGAAACAAACACCAAAAACAAATGAGCTAAGAGTTGAAAGTAGAGAGATAGGGGTGAGGGCTAATTTTTTTTTTAAAAGACAGAGAGAGAGAGAGAGAATTTTTAATATTTATTTTTTAGTTTTTCGGCAGACACAACATCTTTGTTTGTATGTGGTGCTGAGGATCGAACCCGGGCCACACGCATGCCAGGCAAGCGTGCTACTGCTTGAGCCACCTCCCCAGCCCCTAATATTTTTTTTCTATCTAACCCATCTAATTATTTGACTTTTTATTTACACGTAATAACTTCAATTAAAATTCTGGAAATAATCTTATTATGTTCTGTGTTCTTTTTCTTTTTTTCCCCCACATCAAGCTGTGCTGCCCACACACTCCCTCACATTTCCTCCCCCTCTCTATTCCGGCAGTCCAGCCTTCTGCAATCTTCCTGATCTTTCACAATTTTGACAATCCACTCTGTACCTGCTGCCAGAATGACCTCTGGAACATGTTCAGAATATATTCCTACCGGACTTAAGAACTCTCTGAGACTTGCCCAGGATAAAGGATTGATCCTAAGCGCTTGGCAAGGCAAGCTCTAGGTCCTTCTCAGCTCCAGCCCCAGGCAGGATATGATGCTCACCACACACTGTAATCCTCAGCTGTGAGCTGCACCTGCCCTTCTCCAGGCCTGGCTCTGTTCTCTCTATCCCCCCCCCCCACCAAAATCCTTCCCTTGTGGGTGTTTATTTAATATGAATCATAACTCATAGTACTCAATATTCTAAACTTTTTCTTTTTAACCACGTTCCTAGAGACTGTCTCATGTCAACCCAAATAGGGTTCTTTTCCTTGTTCTTTGTTTTGTTTTGGTGCTGGGGATTGAACCCAGGGTTTCATACATGCTAAGCACGCTCTACCACTGAACTATATCCCCAGTCCTTCCTCATTCTTATTAAATACTGCTACATGGATTAAATTACCTAATATACATGAAAGCACTTTGGATGTCATCTGGCATACAGGTATGCTATGAATATTTCTATTGTCCCAACAAATGGAGAAGCACTTTAACCCATAGCCCTATAGTTGTAAGCTCCCTCCTAACCCTCACGACAGCCATGTGATGATTTAAAATGGAACATGAGTTTAATGCCACTGTCCTCCCCATCATTTCTTTAGCTTCTCCATTGAGTACCCTTCACATCCCTTCTTTGTTCTTTCACACACCTACTCTCCCATGCACTGTGCAAACTGGCTTTTACCTAAAAGGCCCACTCTCACCCTCTCCCACCATCCACTGGAGAAAGGTTTTCCCTCTTCCCAGACATCCCCTGCGAAAGCTTCCCCAAGCTGCCCTCCCCCAGAGGAGCCCTCAGGCCTGGGGCCACACCCTTGTCTTGTTTATACAGCTCACATCTCTGCTGCACTGGAAGCTCAGTCTTTTGAAACAGACTATCTTAATACCTGCAGTGCTTAACATATTACCTGGCACAGAAAAAGTGGCCCATAAATATTTGTAGGATGAAAATCCTTAACCTCCTAAAAGTCTAATCTCTCTCTTCTATTTAACATGTCACCTACAGACACTGTTGCTGCTATGGTATAAAAGAGAAAGTAGAAATTTTCTGTTCTTACTAGCTGTGTGAATTGGGGCAATTCATTTCACTTCTTGAGCCTCAGTTTCTTGATCTGTAAAATGAGAGTAATGATATTTATGATAAACAAATGCTGATACAAAATATATAATGGTGCTCCAAAATGCAAAAAGTATTATCTCTTCTCCAATTTCATGTCCAACTTTATGTAGTTCTGATGAAATCCTCTCATCACATCAAGCTTCTTCTGCCAGATTCCCTCCTCCCTGTGTTTGCTCTTCATTCATTTCAGATGCTGTTGTTCACCACCTCATCCCTCTATCTAACCCAAAAGGTCCTACTTTGCCCTAATTCCTCCTTAGTGTCTCTTCACTAGGCTTCATCTTTCTCCTCCTATGAATAGATCTGTCTTCTCAGCCTCCTCAGAGCCACCCCAAGAGCTTCCTTGAAGCCCCTCCCTGCTCTTCCTGCCCTACATGCCACCCTGAGGGCAGGGGAGCCAGGCATGGGTGTGGGTACCTCTACTAAGCCCTGGTTTCAAGGACGCTCACAAAGGTGCTCAGAGATGGCAGATAAAAGGGTGCAAGAGGCCACACTCTGCTCAGGGAGCGGCTTGATGAAGGGAGCCCCAGAGTCCAAGGCGGGTCCCCAGGCCAGTTTTCCTCTCAGAGATGCAGGGTGGGGCAGGGCAGGGCTGGAAGAGTGAGTTGGGGGGCACCTCTGAGGCTCTGGAGGAAGTCAGAGGGAAGGGCTGCTGCATTAATTGGCAGGCTGGATGCCAGCAGCATGCCTGTGATATTTTGGCAACAGGTCACGGGGAAGAGGAAGGAAGGGAGGGAGGGAGAATGTCATGTGGGCCAAGTCCCAGAGGCACATGGGGCTGGCTCTCAGCTCTTAAGGCTTTTCTAGGTCACTCTGTGTAGCTGTCTCCCTGACCGAGTCTCTCTGCTCTGCCTCACGCTTCCTTTTATGTTTCTGACTTGGTTTCTCTGACTCATAGTTCATGTCTCTGACCCTCTTTGTGTCTCTGTGTCCCTGAGAGTCAAGAGTCAGGGTTCCAACACTGCTGGAGGAAGATGAACTCAAGCCCTGATTCTGCCCCCAGGCCGACTTTGATCTTGAGAAAAAAGGCCACTTATTCTGCCTGGCCGCCAGTTTCCTCCCTGTAACTGGAATGTGACATATTCTCCTTGAGTAGGTAAGAGAATGGTAAAAAAAAAAAAAAAAAATTTAACTTGAAAATTATTATTTGCTAATATTAATACTATTCTTTCTTTTTGGTTCTGCCACTACTCATAATGTCATGTGCTGACCAAGGACTGCACAGTTTACAACAGGCAGCTGAGCTTCACATGTCCAGGGTGAAATTCCTCATCTTCCCATCCCAGCCACTGACAGTTCCATCCTCTCAGTGCTGGGGCCAAATCCCTCAAGTTCCCTAACTTCTTATTTGCTGTTATGACTTACATCCAACCCAGCAGCAAACTGTCAGCTCCTGTTGACACATGTCCAGAATCAGTCCCTTCCTAGCACCTCCATCTACTGCCAGGCTCACCTTACTCTGAACTAAATGAAGTGCACAACCTGGTCACCTCTCTCACTTCCTACTCCTCCCTCTGCTTCAGCCACATGGCCTTCATGCTAAATCATTTTCTTTTCTTTTCCTTTCTTCCTTTCTTTTTTCTTTTTAAAGTACTAGGGATTCAGCGCAGGGACACTTTACCACTGAGTCACAATCCCAGTCCCCACAACCTCCTGCTTTTTTTGGACAGAATCTTGCTAAATTGCCTTGAACTTGAGATCCTCCTGCCTCAGCCTTCTGAGTGGCTGGGATTACAGGCATGCACCACTGTGCCCAGGCATTCTAAATCTTCAACACACCAGCAGCTTCTGCTTCAGAGCCTTTCCCTTCATCTGGAATAACTTCCTCCAGATAAGGACTTGAGTAATTCTTTCACCTTCCTTGAAGCTTTGCTCAAATATAACCTATTAAAATTGTAAACCTGCCCATTCCATCCAGCATTCCCTATCGTCTTTCCTGACTTTAAATAGCTTATGGTGCAGCTTGAGTATCCCTAACCCAAAAATCTATAATTGGAAATGTCCCCAAATTTGAAATTTTTGAGTGTCCAAATAACTTCATAAGTGGAAAATTCCACACCTGACTTCCTATAACAGACCACAGTCAAAATGCAGACACATTCAAAATATTGTATTGCTGGGTGTGGTGGCATACACACCTGTACTCCCAGTGACTAGAGAGGTTGAGACAAGAGGAGCACAAGTTTGAAGCCAGCCTCAGCAAGTTAGTGAGGCCCTAAGCAATTTAACAAGATCCTGTCTCAAAACAAATATTAAAAGGGCAGGGGGCTGGGGTTATAACTTAGTTGGCCTTGCATGCACAAGACCCCAACACCACAATAAATAAATAAATAAATAAATGAAAGAGCCAGGGGTATAGCTCAGTGGTGGAGTACCCTAAGTTCAATTCCCATTAGCACTAAGTTAATATATGTATATTTTAAAAACAAAAACAAAATTGAAATATTGTATAAAATTACTTTTAGTTTCAGGTTATGTTTGTAAGGTAAATATGAATAATAACTGAATTTTGTGTTTAGACTTGGATCCTATCGCCAAGATACCTTGTATATGCAAATATTCCAAAATCTGAAAAATTCCCAAATCATTTCAGGTCCCAAGCATTTTGGATAAGACCCACTAATTGCTACCAATCACATGTCCCTTATATATTTGTTAATGATCTGTTTTCCTTAAGAAGGCAGATTCCTATGTGCTTTGGTCTCTGCTGAATCCCCAGCTCCCAACACTGTTTCTGGCACATAGTAGGTACTTAATAAATATTTGTTGAATGAGTGAATATAAATTATTTCCTTAGATCCTTAAAACAATTCTTTGATGTAATATATGTAATATTTTTATTCTATAGTCACAAAGCTAGCAAGAGTTGAGTTGAATCTTGAGATGCAACTATTTCCAAGCTGTGTGTATGTACTTTCATACTGTGCGGTTTCTTACTTAATTTAGCTAGGAAGCTGAAAACATGAGTTATTTCAGTGTGGTTGTTTATTTTGTTGTTGTTATTATTGTTGTTGTTTGTTTTTGATACTGAAGCTTGAACCCAGGGATGCTTTACCATTGAAACTACATCCCAGGCCCTTTTTACTCTTTAGACAGGGTTTTTCTAAGTTTATGAGGCTGGTCATGAGCTGGAAATCTTCCTGCATCAGCCTATTTGAGTTGCTGGGATTATAGGTAGGTACCACTGTATTTAGTAATTAGTTCAACTTTTAAATGAGAGGGTGTGAGCCTGGTATAATAGCATACACCCAAATCTCAGCACCTAGGGAGGTTGAGGCAGGAGGATCCCAAATTCAATGTTAGCTTCAGAAAGTTAGCGAGGCCCTATCTCCAATATATACATAAAGGACTGGCAATGTAGCCCAGTGGGTAAAGCCTTTCCCAACCAACCACCTGGTGTCCAATTCCCAGTACCCCCCCACACACACACACAAATTTAAATAACAAAATAAATGAAGGGGTTTGGACTGGTGGATTTCCCATCTGCTAGAAGATGAGGCCTGCTCCTTCCTCCAGAGCCTTCTCAACTGCTTCAGTCAAGTTCTTCTCCCTCCTCCCCACTTCAACATTTCCTGAGGCCCAGGGAAGAGAGGTTAAGTGGTTTACCAGGTCTATTGGAAGACTGTGAATCACAGAACCATGGGAAATTTTTCTGGTTTTGGCTATCTACATTCTACCCTTCCTGATGGCTTAGCCTCTGATTCTGTCCAGGAAATAGGATGACAATAAATTAAAAAGAAAGAAGAGAGAAGGAAAAAATGTGGTGGAGAGAGCAGGGAGATAGGTAAGAGGAAGAGAACAGAGAGGTAAGTACATGTCTGGGAATATTCTGCAGAGAGGAGAGGCAGTCCTTGTGCAGGGCTGTTCATCTGAACCAGGAAGACTCAACACTCTGTCTGTATCTCCTCTCTTGTGATCCCATTCCCGTTTCAGTAATTGCATCTTGCTTTGACCCAGTTGTTCACTCCAGGAATTAGAAACTCATCCTTGATTTTCCTTGCTTTCATCCCACAAAGACCTCTTCAATACTTTTGTCAGTTCTATCTACAAAATGTATTTCAAATTGGCCTGCTCACTCCAGCTCCACTGAATTCCACAAACTCAAGCCAACAACATCTCTTGCCTAAACAACTAGAATGTTTTTCTTTCTTCAGAATGATCACCTTGTATAGATCTGGGGAATGTTATTAGTATGCAGTAGCCATAGGTCTTTCCCATTATACTCTTGTCTTATTTCACTACTCAGAACTGAAGACTTCTTGATTTAATACCTTCTTATGTCTTCATCACTACCTGTTCTCTAGCCCTCAAATGCTTTTCCTTTCTCTCTGTGTATGGTGAACTCCTCATCTATCAGGTTTACCCTTAAATATTACCTCCTTAGAGAGGCCTTCCTCAAGCCTTCATCAAACTTAGAACTCAGGCTATTAATATCTGTGCTGGATACTAAGTTATCAGATTTCACAAATAAAAATATTTTATTTTTATAAACATTTTTATATTTTATATATATATATATATATAAAACAGGCTCATGCCTGTTATCCCAGAGGCTCAGGAGGCTGAGACAGGAGGATCTTGAGTTCAAAGCCAGCCTCAGCAATGGCAAGGCACTAAGCAACTCAGTGAGATCCTGTCTTTAAATAAAATACAAAATAGGGCTGGAGATATGGCTCAGTGGTTGAGTGCCGCTGAGTTTAATCCCCGTTACTTAATAATAATAAATAAATAAAAATAAAGGATGCCCACTTGGGATTCCACCTCTTGGGTCCCCTTCTTCCTCCGGGAGAAGTCTTTTCTGCTGTCCTTTAATAAACTTCTAATTTCTACTCTGAAAAAAAAAAAAAAAAGGATGCCCACTTATATATGCATTTAGATAAATAATGAATAATTATTTAGTATAAATTTGCCTCCATTCAATATTTGGGGATACTTTACACTAAAAAATTAATTGTTCAGGAAATTCGCTCACATGTGGAAGCTAGAGAGGAAAAAGAAAAAGAAATAGATGAGGGGATCATTAGAATAGAGGAAAGGGACTAAAATCCTGAACAGGACAAGGAGAGGGAAAGGAGACATACAAGGGAATGATACTGGTCAAGTTATATGTTATATTGTGCACATGTATGAATATGTATAATAAATCCCATCACTATGCACAACTATAATGCACCAAAAAGTGGAAAAATTAAAATAAAATGAATGTTAAAATATATACAAATTGGACCATATAAACCCCAATTTAAAGCTTAGAAGAAAGCCCAGCTCCTTATCCTGGTCCTTAAAGTCCTGCACAGCCTGGCTCTTGGTATGGCTCTAATCCCAAGTCAAACCATTTTCATAGCACTTCACTTTTCAACAACATTGTTCCCACTTCAAAGCCTTTGCACCTGCCATTGCCTAGAGGGCTCTCCTCCAATTCTTTTCACTACTGGATCCCTCTCATCCATCATGGCTCAGCTCAAATGTCACTCCTCAGAGAAGTTTTCCTACTAAGAGTAGTGCATGCCTCCTCCAGTTAACTCTTCTTACATTACCCACTTTATATTCCTTAAAGCATTTATCATAATCTATACTTAGTTTCTTAATTTGTTTGCTTGCTTATTGTTGATGTCTCCTAATAGAATTTAAATTGCCAGAGGACAAGGGACTGTGTTTGGCTTGTTTTCTACAGTTCCCTTAACTCCTAGAACAGTGCTGGGCACATAGTAGGTGCTCAGTAAATAGTCGTTGAATGATTAAATGGAATAGTTGGATGAATGCACAGCTCTTAAAGGAATGCTGATAACAAGTTGAGGAACAAAAAAACATGGGGAGCATTGGGAAGAGAAGTGATAGTGGATATTTAAAGGGGAATTTAAAGAGTGAATAAAGAAACGTCACTTAATGAGATCCTAACTCAAAACTTAAAAAAAAAAAGAAATGTGGTAGCGCATGCTTGTAATCCCAGTGGCTCAAGAAGCTAAGGTAGGAAGATGGTAAGTTCAAAGCCAGTCTTGTCAATTTAGCAAGACCCTAAGCAATTTAGTGAGACCCTGTGTCAAAATAAAAATAAATAAATAAGGAATGAGGATATGGTTCAGAGGTTAAGCACCTCTGGATTTAATCCCTGGTAGAAAGGAAGGAAGGAAGGAAGGAAGGAAGGAAGGAAGGAAGGAAGGAAGGAAGGAAGGAAGGAAGGAAAAAGAAAGAAAGNAAGAAAGAAAGAAAGAAAGAAAGAAAGAAAGAAAGAAAGAAAGAAAGAAAGAAAGAAAGAAAGAAAGAAAGAAAGAAAGAAAGAAAGAAAGAAAGAAAGAAAGAAAGAAAGAAAGAAAGAAAGAAAGAAAGAAAGAAAGAAAGAAAGAAAGAAAGAAAGAAAGAAAGAAAGAAAGAAAGAAAGAAAGAAAGAAAGAAAGAAAGAAAGAAAGAAAGAAAGAAAGAAAGAAAGAAAGAAAGAAAGAAAGAAAGAAAGAAAGAAAGAAAGAAAGAAAGAAAGAAAGAAAGAAAGAAAGAAAGAAAGAAAGAAAGAAAGAAAGAAAGAAAGAAAGAAAGAAAGAAAGAAAGAAAGAAAGAAAGAAAGAGAGAGAGAGAGAAAGAAAGAAAGAAAGAAAGAAAGAAAGAAAGAAAGAAAGAAAGAAAGAAAGAAAAAGAAAGATCAGTGTCATTGACAAGGGGGTTGTTAGGAGAGAGAACAAAATGAGCATACAGGATGAACTTGAAGAAGGCACAACATCTCAGAGAAAGGTTATCTCTAAATAGGTGTTTAAAGAGAGAGAGAAGAAAGAATTTCTCATTAGGGGTAGAAAATACTACTTTTTTTTCAGAAAAAAAGAAAGTAGTGCTTAAGAGAACAAGCACAGAATTTGAAACCAATTCAATAGATTTGAATTTCAGCCCTGGATCCCCCTCCTACCAGCTCTTTGAGCCTAGTCAAATCCTGGATGATGCCCAAGGCTCAGTGACCTCTCTAAAATGACTGGATGTGGCCCACAGCTCTTACAGGGTTAAATAAGAGGATAAACTGTGAGGGTGACATTCCTGTAACAACACAGGTCATGTTGTTGAGCATCAGGACTGATGGGATTGATCTGTGAATCTTCTACCTTAATTCCACCCCATTCTTGTTCTTGCATCAGGGATGTTTTACCCAGAATCCTTGGAGCAGTTATTTAGAAAAATTGCCCTGTGGTAAGAGAAATTTCAGTTACGTTAAAGCACATTGTAAACTGTGGAGTCTAAAAAAAAAACAGGTAAATATAGAAACAATCAAAATTTAATAAAATCTTTGCAAATGACTTAACAAGTGAGAACTGAAAAAGAATTGTGGTCTCCTTCACTTGTGCTTATTACCTGCTGGGTCTTCTTTCCACTTGAAGCTTTCTCCCTCCCTCCCAAATCCTTCCCATTCTTTGCTCAGGCTTCTTTCATTTCTCTGTCACTCAGCTCAACCAACTCTCCTTTCCTTTTATAGGTCACCTCCTCTAGGATGCCTTTCTGAAATCATTCCCACTCATCCTCCATCCTGTCAACAGAATTCTCCATCTTCGCCTCTCAGTGCACTCAATGATGAATGCACCTTATCTGCTTTATTCCACTCCCTAATTTAGTAATGACAGATTTTAGTTGATGATGGATACACTTTACCTGTCTTATCACACTTTCTTAAGGACAGGGACCATGAATGTTCTGACATCTGTCTCCCAAAACCTTCCTCATACCCCTCTCCACTTTTTTCTACCTCTCCCACTTGAAGGCTTAAAGACTTGTGGACTACTTAAAAGGACAGCATGTTACTGATGGTGGAGCAGAGATAGACAGGAGAGAAGGAAATGAAAGGAGAGAAGAAGGAAATGAAAGGAGAGAAGAGAACAAAAAAAGAGAATGGGGGAAAAAAAAGAGAGGGGCTAAGGCCTGTCCCACCTCTGATGTTCCCCGGTGTCAACTGTGGGTATGAAGAAGGCGGAAAGGGGTGAGAATGGTTATGTGGGAGGAACCTACATTAAGGAAGGAGATGTGTATGTTAACAGAGAGGCAGGATCCATTCTCAATCAGCCAGAGCAAGCAAAGCCAAGCCAGCATACATGAAATCACCACCACCCTTCCTGCTCTCTGCAGAAAGAATGAACTCAAATGGGTATTGGAGGATCAAGTGTAGAGTTATTAGGAGTCTGGAGAGGGAGGGAGAAGGTTTTGAGAAGTGAGATATTTCCTGGCAGAGTCTGTCTCCAAATGCCTTTTCCCTTACCAGTGTCCTAGAACCATTAGGTATGAACTCATGATAACCAGGGTGTAGAATCTTCATCATCTAGTTATAGAAGGGAAATGACAACTAGTCATGAGCTTCTTCAGTCAGACTGAGCACCATGTCTCATATCACATGAGCATTCTATAAGCACCATGCCTGGCGCTGGCCAGTAAGAAAAGATTATTATTATTATTATTATTATTATTGTTATTATTATTATTTTGGTACTGGGGATTGAATCCAGGGGTACTTCACTGCTGAGCCACATCCCCAGCCCTTTTTATTTTGAGACAGGTTCTTGCTAAGTTTCTTCGAGACTTGCTAAGTTGCTGAATCTGGCCTCCAATTTGCGATCCTTCTGTCTCAGCCTCCAGAGTCACTGGTATTACAGGCTTGTGCAACCATGCTCAACGAGGAAAGACTATTGATTGAAAAGGATAAGAATGTCCTTGTCTGGAATTTAGAGGGTGTCAGCAGAGTCAAAGGATCCTCTCACTTTGCTCAATCAGTGATGAGTAATTAAAAAACTGAGACTAGGTTTACCAGGACACCATGCTAGGCACTGTTCCCTGTGCATGTCAAGCAGCAGTGAAGGTGAATGTTAGGTTCCTATTCCTATACTCCTTACCGTCTGTTGGACGGAAATAATAAATAGACCATTGTAGGCACTCAGAAATGTTGTGAAGACAATAAGTCTGAGTAAAGAGATAGTGAATGCCTTTGAGCAAAACTACTTGAGATGTAAGTGGTAAAGAAGACCTCTTGGGGGACTGAGGGTAAGGGTTAATGGTAGAGGGCTCACTTAGCATGCACAAGGCCCTGGTTCAATACTCTAGTACTGAGAGAAAAGAAAAAAATTCTCTCATGAATATGTTACCTTTGGATTGAGACTACAATGAAAAGATAAAGAGCCATGTGAAGCTCTGGAGGAGGAGGGCCCAGGCAGAAAGAAAGCAAAGGCTGTGCTATGAGATCAGCCTTGGCATGCTCAAGGAACAGAAAATACAAGGCACTGCAGCTAGAGCACAAAGAATGAAATGGGAGGAGCAGGTCCACCTACACATCCCATCGTGCAATACAATGGTTTCCCCTTGGCTAAACACTGGAACCACCTGGAGAGCTTTTAAACTATGGATACTTGGGGCCCATCGCAGGAGGTTCTGTTTAATTGGTTTGGGTTATCTCCTGGACATTAGAAGTTTAAAAATTTCTCAGATGATTCTAAGGTGCCACCAAGGTGTTGAACCATTGGCAAGACTTTGAGGGCCATGGCAAGTCACTTGGATTGGTGATAGTAGATACAAGTTTCCCAAAGAGGCATTTACCCAGTGTCTTGGCCCAGATCCAGAAAGAACTCATTGTCTAAGAGGCTTTGAAGGTGGGGATGGAGCCAGGAAAATGAAGTAATCTAAAGGAAAAGAGACTAAAGGGGATTGACAAAAAGGCCAAGAGAGACAGCAAAATCAAGAAATGGGACATATTTGGAGGCATAAAAGCAGACAAGTACAGACAGACCCAGAAAGGTCAGAGGCTGAGGGAGAAATGTCAAACATAAATTAGTTTCCTAATTCTGCTGTAACAAATTACCACAAACACTGTCTTGACACAACATACATTAATTATCTCATAATTCTATAATTCACAAGTCTGGAAAGGGTCTTACTGGGGTAAAATCAAGGTGTCAGCAGGACTCCATTCCTTTGGGATGCTCTAGTGGAGAAGCCATTCCCTTGGCTTTTGCAAATTCTAAAGGCCACCCACTTCCTTAGCTCCTGGATCCCTTCCTCAATCTTAAAAGCTAGCAACATCAGGCCAGGGACTTTTTTATTATTTTATTTGTAGTTGTCGATGGGCAGCATGACTTTATTTTATTTATTTATTTTCATGTGGTGCTGAGGATAAAACCCAGTGCCTCACATGTGCTAGGCAAGCACTCTACCACTGAGCTACAGCCCCAGCCCTGGCCAAGTATTTCTCATGCTGCTATCTTCCTGGTCCTTCTTTCTGATTCCACCTTCTACTTTTAAGGACCTTTATGATTGCCGTAGACCCACCTGGATATTCTCGAATAGCCTCCCTACTTTAACTTCAACTGTTTATCAAACACAGTCCCATCTGAAAATTAATTCTCCTTTGCCATATAAGGTAGCATTCACAGTTTCCAGGAATTAGGACATGGCATCTTTGGAGGGCCATTATTCTACCTATTGTAGCATAGCAGTATATCTTTCACAAATGGATTTCAATCATATCTATAGTCTTTTGGTCAAGTTTTATCTGTGTCTTATATGAGCACTGAGCTAGGAGAATTATTCCAAAATGAACGTGCATATGTTTGTTTGTGTAGGTTTGTTTATCATGGTGTCATATTTGAGTATCTCCCTAATAGGTATGGGGGAGGAGGAAGAAGGGTGCCTGGAGGGGGTGCCTAATAAAGCACTGCTGCTCCACAAAGACTTGCTGCTGTTGTATTGTTGCTATTATTGACAATAAAACTAATAACAGAGTGTCTCTTTGCATGTTTTGTTTGAGTATGCCCCTCTGTCTCTAAATAATCCTGGGTGTTCACCCTGGTGCTATTTAATGTATATCTGTGATGTTTGGACTATACATATATCTATGTCAATAAGTTTGTGCACATTTGGGCATTTGAACATCAGTGAATGCACACACATGTTGTATAACAGTGCATGATCACAGATGTATATATCACAGATATTTACTCATTCACAAATCTCCAAGGGTATCCAGGAAGGGTATCCAGGAAGAAAGGTCTTGCATGAGAGAGCCATAGAAGCTAGGAAGAGGAGAGAGCAGGAAGAAAAAGAGAAGAGGGAGGAAGAAAAGGAAGGAAGAAGAGAGAGAGCACTAAAGGTGAGGGAAGAAGACACAAGAAAAGATCAAGGGGGAAAAAATCAGAAATCAAGAGGGAGTTCCAGGGATCTGCAGTTGAAGAAGAAGAAAGGTAAAATAAGAAGGAAGAAGAAGAAAAAGAAAAAAGGAGGAAGAGGAGGAGGAGGAGGAGGAGGAAGAGGAGGAAGAGAAGGAGGGGAGGAGGAGGAGGAGGGGGAGGAGGAGGAGGGTGAGGAGGAGGAGGAGCCCCTGCCTCAGCCTGGGTGGCTCCACTTCTGATCTTCCTGCTGTGTAAATTTGGCTATCCCAACTCTCTGGGCCTCAGTAAAATAGATAATCCTTGGGTCAGTTCCAAAGGAGGGAAAGAGATAAATGGAAATAAAAACTCACACAGGGAAAAGTAGAGAAAGAACCAGGAGATAGAAGGAGAGAACTGAGAGTAGAACTGAGAGAGCATTATACAGACTCCTAGAGGCGGGAGTGTGGGCTTCAGAGTGTTCTTAAGTCCTTAATAGGCAAGGCAGGAAGATAAGGGAATGACTGTCATACATCAATACTCAGAGGCTTCCTAAAGCCACACAAACCAGGATCCCAGCTTCCGGCCCCCAACCCCCAGATGTAGGTGTGCCAGCCACCTGCAATGACTCACACCCTGGCGATGTGGGCACACATACCAAGAGCGAGCCTGGGCACCCTGCCCACCCTCACACCATAGGCCTGGGAAGGGAGAGGGAATATTCGGGCTCTTCAGTGGGGGACAGGGGGTTACTCTCCCCACACAAGGCTACCTTGCCCCCAGAGCGCCCCCTAGTGACTACCTCGTAGGCTCTAGGAGCCAGGTGACCTATCCTCCCTAACCTCCTCCCCCAAAACCTTCCAGGGGAAGCGGGAGAACCTGATGAGGTGTTACGCAAGGCCTGCTGTTTACCTCCCGCAGGAGCCTCCTCCCTCCCTATAAAACCTGACGTGGTGTGGTGGGGAGACTCGCCAAGACTGAGACTCTGGTTGAAGTGAGAGGCAATCCCAGGAGACAGGCAGAAAAGCGGCATAAAGTTAATGCGGGAGACAGAGAGAAGGACATCGAGTCAGCAAGCAGCAGGGGTGGTCCACCATCTGCGCGCTCGTAGGCGGTCGCGGTGGTCGCGCAGGGGGTGGCTCCCAGACCCCAGCTTCCCATGGAGGCGCCTGAGCTGGGCCCGGGGCTGGTGGAGCGTCTGGAGCAGCTGGCGACGTGTCCGCTGTGTGGGGGCCCCTTCGAGGACCCAGTGCTTCTGGCGTGTGAGCACAGCTTCTGTCGCGCGTGCCTGGCCCGCTGCTGGGGGAACCCGCCGCCCACCGGCACTGAGGGGTCCCCCACCGCCTGCCCCTGCTGCGGCCTGCCGTGTCCCCGCCGCAGCCTGAGGTCTAATGTGCGGCTGGCGGTGGAGGTACGGATCAGCCGCGGGCTGCGGGAGAAGCTGGCCGAGCCCGGCGCCCGCTTGGGAAGGCGCCGAGGAGGCCGTATCCCAACCATGGGCTGCCTGGACCCGCACGGAGAGGTAGGTGCCTTCGAGGGTCACCAGCTATTAATGGGGTGGGAGAGGGCTCATAAGTTCCCTGGGAAAGGCGGGAACGGCACTTGGCACCCCAAAGTCCTTGTGGAAGTTTAGGTAAGGGTGAAGTTGGAGAGAGAATTGCAAAGAATAAGGAGGTGGGGTCTGACCCGGTCCTCAAGGTGAGAGGTGCCGGGAAGGACGATGGTAAGGGATTGACACTGTTCGGAGGAGGAGGATGGACAGATGCTGTGAAAGGAGCAGGAGAGAAGAGGTTGGACAGGAAGAGACAGGCGGGTAGTATACAGAGCGCGGGACCCCTCGAGACCATGCAAAGAGTACGGGAATTACGGGGACTCCAAAGCGTCCAGGAGGAGCAGAGCTGGCCGAGGGGAGAGATCCTGTTTGCAGAAGGGCAAGTGACCCGGGCTAGCGCGAATAGGAGGCCCGGGAGGATGGTAAAAGATATCAGAACGAGCGGCGAGAGTGGAAGAAGGCGGAGAAAACGCGGAGTGGATGGGAGGGAAAGGGGGAGACTGATAAAAAGGACGGAGAAAGGAGGGGGAGCAGATCAACAGTCCCTTTAGTGTTGGGCCCCTTCCTCAGACCTTAGATGTGTGTTGTTGTTATTGTTGTTTTCAGCTCCTCCCAGATCCCCAGGCAGGGGTGACGACAGGTGGAGGCAAGGTCCGGGAGAACAGCCGTTGGGGCCTCTGGCTTCCCTCCACGCACCAGCTTTATTTATCGCCTCCGCACCCCCTCCTAGCCCCGTACTCCTTGGCCACCAACCAACCCCATTCCCTTGCTCTACCCCCAGGCGTCTGAGGCTGGCTTCTCCCCAGCAGCCCAGCCGGTCTTGGGTCTCGCTTCCGCCCTTTTAAGTCTTCCTAGACCTAATTAGTCTTGGTGTAATTGGCATAATTAGGCAAATTGCCTTTCCTCTTCTCTTTCCCCCTTGCCACCACACCGGCCTGCTCCAGCCATCCTCACTGGGCAGTGAAGAGGGGGAGGGGAATGTCCCACTATTTGGAGGGGATCCAGCGCCCTCTTCTGGCTCCCATGATTCTCTGCAAGATCTATTGGGCCTCTTGGGACAGGTCCTCCAAGTCCAGTTGCCTCCCTGGCACAGTGGAGACACAAAGCGAAGGACCCAATAAACGCCACTGGGCTTTTATAGCAAGATGGGAAGCAGCGTTATTGTAAGGCTTTTATATACCAACTCTTAGCTCAAGGGCTCTGGGTGTGTATTTGGTCATGTGATGGCGGGTGGGGGTGGACATTTATCTGGGATACACTCTGGAAGGTGATAAGGATAGCACTAGTGAAAGAGAGAATGGAACTAAGAAGGCAAATGAGGAAAGTAAGATCTCTTGGGACAAGAAATAGTCTGGAGAAGGGGAATTGAGAACCTTTGTGGAATAAAGAGGGGGAAGGCAACAGTGGGGGCACAGGGGGAGAAGAAGGTGATCACTCTGAGAGGTGGGGAGGAATATTACCCACTTAGAGTTCCCCTGAGAAGCAGGGAGGAGGGAGAGGACTCCCCACAGTATGAAACTCAGAGCTCACATCCATGTTTTCTTTTGCCCATCCCAGGATATTAGGAAGACGTGGAGGCGGTAAGTTTCACGTTTACTCTTTCTTCCTTTCTACTATCAGCAGTCATAGCCATCACCTTACCACTGGGCCCATATCTTTATCCCCACTAATAGGCAGTGTTTCTGGGGTGTTGGCCTCATCTATTTCTGCTCCAGAGAACTGAGTGGGTTAGGAGTAAGGACTTCAGAATCAGCATCAGAAAGCAGAGGAGTGTCTAATGATTTCCTGACTCTTTGTCTTATCTGTCCAGATTTGATGCCTCAGCACCCAAGTTGTCTAACTCAGAGGAAGATCTCCCTGATGATTATCCAGTGGTCAAAAACATGCTTCACAGACTGACAGGTAAGGAAGAATGTAGGGAGGGAACTGAATAAGAGTCTGTGTTAACTTTGTACCCTTTTAGTTCTCAAAAATGGTTATTTCTTAGGACTGCTATAACAATGTACCATATCTTTGTGGCTTACACAACAGACATTTATCCTAAATTCTAGAGGCAGAAATCTGAAATCAAGGTGTCAGAAGTATTGGTTTCTTCTAAGGACTGAGGAAGAATCTGTTCCTCATGTCTGTGCTAGCTTCTCATGGCCTTACTAATTCCTTGGCTCAGAGATGGTCAGCACATTATCTTCCTCCTGTATGCATCTGTCTGTGACCAAATTCCTTCCCTTTTTATAAAGCAGCAATCATATTGAATTAGGGCCCACCCTAACTGCCTCATTTTAACTTTATTACCTCTGTAAAAAGCCTATTTTCATATAAGGTCAATTCCAAGATATTGGGGTCTTCAGCATACCTTTTTTTTTTTGGGGGGGGGGGGGGAGTACAATTTAACCCAGAAGAGTATCTGTCCTCAATTCTTCATATTCCAGTCATTTTCTTCTTCCTTTTTCATACATTCAAACAGACCCAGGAAGTCAGCTGCCTCCCAGGAATCTCTCCTTCTACCACTTCATATCATTCTTCTCTACAGAGCCTCTTCCTTCCCCTTCTTTCCTTGCTCTCCACCCTTCTTTCAATTGCTTAGAGAAGATATTTCATCCTTTTAGTCACCCATCATCTCACCTAATCCAATTACTTCTAGTACCCCAATCCAGAAATCTTCCCTCAAAGCACCCCATACATACAAGACAATGTGTGTGTGTTTTCCTGATCCCTTTGGCTATCACCTCCTTCTCTCTCCTCTGCAACACACCTCCCAAAGAAATAGGCCTGTCCACCCCCACCTATGCTTGTGGGTGGGTGGCCTTGTTTTGCAGGATACCTTGGATTCTTCGTTTTGCCCCTCCCCTTTGTCTCTGGGGTTCTATCAGGTTATCAGTCTTTCTCTTTAGATCCACCTTCCCTATTCTGCTGACCCAGCTCCCATGCCCCACCCCAGATGCTGCATATTGAAATATTAGTCTTCATTCCTTCCCATGTAATCGGGTCAGTCTCACCCTTCCTTTCTCTAACACTACAAATCAGAGGGAAACCTTTGCTCTTTGAGCTGTGCCTCCTTCCCTGGACTAACATGTTCCTTCCTCACGACCAATTCCACAGAAGTTGTGCATAGTCCCTATCCTGTCCAGGCCTGCTCTTCATAAGCCTTTATCCTTTTTGGTCCTGCAGCCTCCTTTTGACCTCGTTTGTAGGGTCTTCAACAGTCTCTTGTGTACCGGCCACTGCCTATTCTCTGCGCTACCCCGCCGGATTTAGAAAACCCTCTCACATAGTCCTCTCCTCGCCTCCTCCTTTCCAGCCGACTTGACGCTGGACCCTGGCACCGCACACCGCCGCCTGCTCATCTCCACTGACCGTCGCAGCGTCCGACTGGCCCCACCAGGAACCCCTGTACCCCTGGACGGCCCCGCGCGCTTCGATCAGCTCCCAGCGGTACTAGGTGCACAGGGCTTCGGGGCCGGCCGCCATTGCTGGGAAGTGGAGACCGCGGATGCTGCCTCTTACGGAGAGGATGAGGACGACGGGGAGAGCTGCTATGCAGTGGGCGCTGCCGGGGAATCGGTGCAACGCAAAGGCCGCATCAGGCTGTGCCCAGCGGAGGCCGTGTGGGCAGTGGAAGGCCGCGGCGGCCGCCTGTGGGCCCTCACCGCACCAGAACCCACCCTGCTGGGTGGCGCAGGACCACCGCCAAAGCGCATTCGTGTGGACTTGGATTGGGAGCGGGGCCGCGTGGCCTTCTATGACGGCCGCTCATTGGACTTGCTGTTCGCCTTCCAGGCGCCCGGACCCCTGGGGGAGCGCGTATTCCCTCTGCTTTGCACTTGTGATCCCCGGGCCCCGCTCCGCATTGTGCCAGGAGAAGGCTGAGTGCCTCCCTCCTGGCCCCTGAGTTTGGACCAGCTACTTTGAGGCTGTTTCCTCTAGTTGCTGAAACGGGTTCATAAGCCTATGCAATAGTATTAATAAGCACTCATCACCAATTCTCATTATCCCCATCCCCACAAACCTTACCAGGCCTCTAGGCTTTCACATCCTGGCCCCAAATCCAATAGCTCCTGCCCCCTTTCTCTTGGGGAATATCCCCCACCCCACTACTCCAGTACTTTCTGTTAGTTCTCCCTTTCTACACTATTCTAGGCCTCAATTGTGGAATTGGTTCAGCTTGTTAAGTACTGGTGAGCCATCCACATTTACTACACAGAGGTCCTGGCTTTCTTAAACTTCAAAGGGTTCAGTGCCTTCTCCACTGTTGGAAGGCTTGTGCTTCCTGGTCCTGTCCATTTTGAGGTTTCTCCTCAAGAGAGGAAAAAGCCTTTTCCTAAAACAAGAAGCTTGAGGCTGGTTAGGCCCTAGGGACCTCTAGGAAGCTTAATAGCACACCCACTTTTTTTTCAGGATGGGGGGGGAGTGTAAGCCAGTTCTATTCTACCTTCCTTTTGTGACTGCTTTCTGTGCTCACAAATTTTGCCTATTAAAACCCTTTGTAAAATTTTCCCCTGCACATACTCACAAAAAAGAATGAATGGTGCTACCCCTCTTTTTCTCAACCTGGGAGACACCCAGACATCCCCAAATGCATCCTTATACATAGTCTCACATCATTCCACTCCATGTATAAATGGGCCTGTATTTAACACATTTTGTGATGTTGGGTTATTTATTTTGTGCATCTGTGGCAATAAATGAGATCTCAGTGCTGATATGGATTTGACTGATCTCTGCAACTGTGCATGGCAAGAGACCTGGAAAATGATAACCAGGTCCCAGTGAAGGGTGGGGAGGACTGAGAGAGCTGGATATCTGGGTTGGCAGATGCATCAAAGCCTAGGAAGGAAGGGGTAGGAGTGTAATACAGGGTACATACCCCCATCTGTTTGCTCTCTCCCTTTTCCTTCCTCTCCCAGGGTCCTAGGCCCCTGGGATATGTTGGATGGCTCTGAAGCTAAAGGATGAAAGGCTGAAAAGATAGTTGGCTCTAAGTGACCAATATCAAATTATCTCTGTCAAAAATCCTACATCAAATGAAAAGGGTGGGGACAAAGGACATGACTTTCTTGTTCCACTTTCCCTTAGAAGTGAGAATGACAAAGACCTCTTTCTCTAACTCCGTTTGAGGGCATGAAGGGGTAGGAAGGAGGGGAAAATTTGGGAGCCCTGCAGTGTCCCATAAGACCTCATATCCTATAGGCAAGGACTAAGATTAGGGATTATATAAATGCATAAGTGGAAAAGCTCTAAGCCAAGATTAACAAGCACAGCTGGGGTGAGATGCCTGGAATCTGACTGGGACCCTGGCAGTGAAAGCTGGGACTACTAAAAACCCAGTTTAAGTGTTTGGGACTCAAATTGAGGGTGCGAGGGGCCAAGATAACTGGATCCCAGGACAGGCAGTTTGGCAGTAAGAACAAAGGAAAGAGACTGGGACCAAGATGCCTAGATCCCTGGTAAGGATGGGACTGGAAAGAGAAATGAGGGCTGGAAGAACCCAGAAGACTGGGTTCCGGAATAGCAGCAAGTCAGAATTCCAGGATCTCTGTCCACCCTCCTCTACTTCTTCCCTCTATGAGGCAAAGAAAAGGGAAGGAGGGGGCTGAAGAAGAAATCAAACCATGGATTTAGCCCCCAGGTAGCCACATGGATACATTCAGGGCCAGACAGACACAGGAATGATGGGGGAAAGAGGAATTTAGTGCTGCATTGGCCCTGGAGGGGGCTGGGAGGGGTCTGGAGGCTGAGGAGGGGTAGTAGGGGTCGGTCCTGGGGTTGCATGACTCCGTCCTTTGCGGTGGCCCCGAACACAGTGTGTATGACCACAGCCTTCCTCGTCCTCGTCCTCACTCTCCGTGGAGCTCTCACCAAAGGCCCGAGGTTTCTCATAAATACAGCAGCCTGGATTTGGAGGGAGGAGCTCAGTTAAAAAGAAAGAAGAATAAGATGTTCAATCAGTGCCATTCCTACTGGATCTCTGAAAATTCCTACTTCCACCTCTGTTTCCTCCTACCTTCTAGGATACAGTTTTCCCAGGCCCATTCCCTGGGACTCAGGCACTAACCCCTTTTATTTTGGGGGTACTGGGGACCGAACCCAGGGAGACTCTATCACTGAACTGCATCCCCAGTCCTTTTTTTTTTGAAACAGGGTTTTACTTAAAGTTATAGAGATTGTCCTCAAACTTATAACCCTCCTGCCTCTCAATCTCCTGAGTTGCTAGGATAACAGGTGCACCCCACTGCCCCTGGCCCCTTTAGACAGACAAGAATCTGAAACCCTGCTACTCCTACTTCTTATACCTCTTGCCATCAGACCTTGATATATCACTGTTCTAGCCCCTTCCTACCTTTTTCCTTCTAACTTTAACCTCTTTTCCCTGAGAACCACCAAAAGAATCACCAAGAAAGTGACAGAATTGTGAGCATCTGGGGCCAGTGGATGTTAGAAGGTAGATATACAGGAAGAAATCTAAACTCTAGGGTTCCTCTGAGCCCACAATAACTCACATTTTGATGAACGGCGTCCCATGTGTTCATTGTCTACTGTGTCACTCGTCCATTCCACTTTTTTTTCTGGCTTCCTTTTCCGAAGTTTGATAGTTAGACTCCGGTTCTCCTAAGGTTGAGAGGCATGAGCATACATATTAGTCTCCTACTGACTTCCTATTCCCTCCCAGAGGATCTCCTTTCTTTTCTTCCCTAGCTCAATCAGTTCCACAGATATAGCACCAGAGGAGCCTAGTACTGGAAGAAAATAAAATAGAACAGGTCTTTGCCCTCAGGGCATCCTTAATAGATATAATTTCCTGTTCTCAATAACCATCAGTATACAAAGAAGACACAATTTCTAACCTAGGGAAGATCCCAGCAAATCTTCAAAGGAAAATACAATCCTTGTTGCTTCTCTGACTTTCTGCCCATATCATCCTTGGTGGTATTAGTACATAAAAATTACTTTCAGTCCCCAGTGACTAATCTTTGGTTTTTTTTCTCCAGATTCCCCTATTCCTTTTCCCATTGAAGGAGGAACTTCATTCATTCTTACCTCACTCATTCCCAAGCCCACCTTCCCCATCTCTTATCCACCTATTTCCTCTCATCCTTAATAACAATTATTACTAACTCCCTTAATTTGGAGATTAAACCCAGTGCAATTATCTTCCTTTGAAAGCACCTTAACTTGTTCTTGCAAATATACTACTTGTTTTCCCACTCACATCCTCCCCTCTGATTTCTGAAAATACTACCTTCATCTTCTTCATTTCCTCTATTTCCTTTTATACTCATGCACTTAATAGCTATGTATTAATAAGCATGCTTCTGGTTAAATACCCCTACAGCTGGCTTTCAACCATACTTTCTTACATTGACCTTTCATTTCCTCCCAGCACTTTTCTTGTTCCTTAATTCACAATTTCCTTTTTATCATTTATACGCTTTATTACAAACCACTACCCCAAGCAGCAACACCTATATCCCAACTATGACGTCCTACTGCATGTCTCTGCAACAGCCTCCTGCACCATCTCTGTCACTCCAAATATCCCCAATCTCTTGCGATTCTCTCAACCTCAGATATTCAATCCCAGACCTCCCAGATTCCCATGCCCAGTCGCTCCTTCACCTTTCGAAAGCCCTGTGCCCTCCCTCCCGGTATCTCCCAGACCCCTAAAGAGCACCGCCCCCCGCCTTTCTCACGGGCTCGGTTGTCACGGTAACCGTTGTCTCTGTGACGGTCTCACTCAGCCCTGCCCCTGCCTCCGCCATGGTTAAGGCTGAGGAAAAGGAGGAGGGGAGGAAGGGGAATGATACACCCTTCCCTTTTTCTGTGTCTCTGGGTTCTAAGAGAATCGGTATCCGATTCAGGTTAGTAGCAAGGATCCTCGGCCTCCTTTTTTCCCCCTCCTCCAGGGCCTCCGTTTCCCCACCCGTGGGGATAACCTTCCAACCCCACTTCCGGCTCTCCACTTCCGGGTGTGACGCATTCTGCAGTCCCGCATTTCCCTTCCCCAGCACCAAATGCGTCAAAGCGCAGGCGTCGCCAGTTTAGTTCCGCCTTAATATGACAGCGCGCAGGCGCTGCAAGAAGGCGAAACAAATTCAGCGGAAGGGGCGTCACTGCGGGTGTGGGAAGAGGGCAGTCGCGGGTTAAAGCAGAAAGGGGCGCCTGGAGGGGTAGGGTTGGGGTAGGGTTGGGTCAGACGCAGCGGACCAGGTGCGGCGAGACGGGTCGCTTGGGGGCTGTTGCACGGAATTGAGATGCTAGTGGCTGACTCCACCCCGCCCCTTCCCTAAACTTGAGTGAGTGGGTGAGAGACCCGGGGAATAGGTGCAATAGTGAATCTTGTCTAGTTTTCGTTTCATTATTGGTCCCTCTCGGTTTCTTTAACGAAAAATGGAACCTGGGAGCGGTTGGAAACCCACGATTAAGAATGAAGCAATCGCGCTGAGTGGGGTGGGGCATGCCTGTAATCCCAGCGGCTGGGGAGGCTGAGACAGGAGAATTGCGAGTTCAAAGCCAGCCTGAGCAATAGCCAGGCGCTAAGCAACTCAGTGAGACCCTGTCTCTAAATAAAACACAAAATAGGGTTGGGGATATGGCCCAGTGGTCGAGTGCCCTGAGTTCTATTCCTGGTACCTGGATTCGACACTCCGCCAAAAAAAAAAAAAAAAAAAAAAAAAAAATCAAGCAATCCAGGGGCTGGGATGTAGCTTAGTGGTAGAGCGCTCGCCTAGCATATGTGAGGCACTGGTTCAAGCCTCAGCACCATATAAAAATAAAGAAAGAAAAGAAAAATATCGTGTCCATCTACAACTAAAAAATTGGAAAAAGCAATCAGGATTCTAGTTGTCGCCCTGCCTGTAGGTGTTTGAGCAGAGGGCACTTAATACACCTTCAAACTGGATTTTTCCATTCTACTAGGCCTTGGAGATGGCCTAGTAGATGCTTTTTCATTCCCAGTCTGGTGAAAAAGACAGGCATGCTCAAAACTAACCGAAGTATAAAACACTGAGGAGGCATTAACATATTAGTGAATATTAACATATTAGTGAATCTGATGAATGATGTGAATTTAGCTACATACTGCTTACATATTCTCTGGGGTGGAAAAGAGTACATTAACCTGTTGCAGTAATTCACTTGCAGGTCAGCATGAGAAAGAAAGAAATAAGAAGCAGAGCAAGCAAAGCAGCAGCAGAAAAAAAAGTCCTTTATTGTGTACAAGCAATCTTTTTATAGTATTGTGAACAAAGAAGGCAGCCTTCCAACATCAATGAATCAGGTCTTTCAGCTAATTAAACATAGCACACAGAAGTTTTACTTTCTAATCAGAAGTGACCCACTTCTCATGGCTAATCTACTCTCGGCCTGGAGCATGTCGAGCTCTGCTCTTGTTAAAAACAGATAATAAATTTTTTCTTAGCGCCCTCCTAGCCCACTTGGCAGAACATCCCGTTTGCAGGCAAGTCCTCCTAAGGACAGCAGACACCTCGTTTTCAAGCATGTCCGCTGTTACCTTATCTAAACCTTGAGGGAGCCTCTCGTTTGCGAGCAGGCCCTCCCAAGGACAGCAGACACCTCAAGCATGTCCGCTGTTACCTATCTATACCTTGACAGAATATCCCGTTTGCAGGCAGACTCCATCAAGGACAGTAATAGTAATGCAGTCACATCTGATTCTCTACATTAACCAGAGAAAGTTATATCATTTTATACAAATATGTGCACGTTTTTCAAGGAGCAAAAGAAAGTGGTAAAAGAAAAACCGGAGGGCAGACATATTTTGTTTTTAGGTAGAGAGCTTATAAAGTAGTAGGTGTGTACATTGATTTATACTATACATTATGGTTTAATACTACTGGGAGTAGGGGGAGTGCCATATTAGGCTTGACAGTTAAGCAGTGGTTTCATGGAAGGCCCTGCATGCTTTGCTAAGAGAACTTTATCCAGCCTGTTGTTACTAGCCATAGAAAGGCTTAAAGTAGGGTAGAAACATATTTGTGTGAAATTTCCAGAGAGGTCAGGGGGTCCACTGCCAGAACAGTCAAATGTATAGTGAGGAAGAATGCCCTGCCCATCTGCACCTTGTGAGGATCAATCAAACAAGATAGTGTGATGTTTAAGAGCTGTGAATATATGAAGGACCATAGAACTACAAGAAATCATTGTTACTCTTGTCCCTTGGTCATAGTTTATATCGAAGAATGCAGAGATGCTGTTTCCCAGAATCAAAATTTGAATGTTTTGTATTGTGCATTTGTTTCTCTGGAAAGTTTTTGGGGAAAAGAAAAATTCAGCATGTATACTACATAGCCCATTTTTAAAAATGTGATCTCCACACATACCTATATAAACACACATATATTGATTATCTCTGGGAAGTGGGATTCCTTTGAATTCGACTTTTTGTTTCATTTTATATGAGTCTATTTACAATGAATGTATATTAATCTCAAGAGTCAATGAAATAAAACTTTCCGAAATGCCCATGCATCCCTTGGTATCTTTTGTATGGGGGGGGACAGTAATTTGGAATTGAACCCAGGAGAGTTCTCCAACCGGGCCACATTCCTTGCCCTTTCATTTTTAATTCTAAGGCAGGGTCTTGCTGAGTTGCTTAGGGCCTAGGTTGTTGATGCTGGTCCCAAACTTGCAATCCTCCTGCCTCAGCCTCCTCCCTGAGATTAATGTGCACCACTGTGCCCAACCCCTGGGTATCTAATTTTTTTGTTGTCTGTTAAATTTATATGTCAAATAGGTCTGGTTAAATCTTATGTTGAATCTCTCATTATCCAAACCCCCAGTTTTTGTTTCCTTATAATCAGGAACCAAACAGATTTAGACGTAGGGAATACTTAAAATTGCTTTTTTCTCTTTTACAATACTGGAGAATGAACCCAGGGGCACTCTACCACTGAGCTACATCCCATTCCTTTTTATTTTTTGAGACAGGGTCTTTCTAAGTTACCCAGGCTGACCTCAAACTTGCAATACTTCTGTTTCAGCCTTCCAAGTTCCTGGGATTACAGGCATGTGCTGGGCTTATAATTGCTTTTTTGCATTAGCCTCACTCCTGCAGTTTCATTATTTTGCCCTTGTATTTTTCTCCTTAATAAGCTAATTTAAGTTCCTTTTGAAATAAGACACATTAAAAATTACACATATATTCAGGTTTTATAGAAAAATGTAACTTTAATAAATTCAACTGGGATAGTAGTAGGTGGGAGACCAATGGTAGTCCCCATGTAAGATCTGATTATTCTCTGGGAGCAAAACACTGCAGAGGAGATAGACAAGAACCAATATCCTTCACCTTCCAAGGAAGAAGAGGATGTACTGTAGAGTTGCCCAGAAAAAAAGATCAAGAATCTTCCTTTTCCTGAAACCTATGAAGAAAGAAAGGACTTGTAATATTCAACCAAAGGAAGAGTTTCTAGTTATATGAGATGATATAATCAATAAAATAATCAGGAAAGGACTTTTATTTGTGCATTGTAGAGAACTAGCTCCCTTAAACAATCTTCCAATTCCAACTTTAAAACAACTGAAAATGCTGGGATTAATACTAATATCTAATTATTAATTAATTAATATCTATTATTAATCAAAAAATGTGAAGATTTTCTTAGCACTCTTCATAGAAGAAAAAATAAATAAACCGGGCCTCATAAAAAATTAAAAACTTCAGATTGGGGTTTAGGCCTGTGCTAGGGAGTATGTTTAATATATGCAAGGCCCTGGGTTTCATCCCTATTAAATACTTCTGTTCATAAGAAAGGAATTTCACTGCCTCAACAGATAGAGGAGAGAAAATATTGTAAGAATTTCTTCTATAAGCTGGCCTTTACATGAATAAGCAGCTAAAATTGATATTACTTGCATGCTCCTAAAAATATGAAGCCAAGAAGTTATCATAGTGATTCTAGGATTTGGGCACATGTAGCTCAGTGGTACAGCACTTGCCTAACATGGGCAAGGCCTTGAGTTTGATTCCTAGCACTGCCACAGAAATGAAAGTAGAGCGATCCCCACTTGGTAATGCCTCAAGGCACTTGAAAAAGAAACAAATGCGGGCTGGGGTTATAGCTCAGTGATAGAGCATTTGCCTAGCATGTATGCGCCACTGGGTTCGATCCTTAGCATCACATTAAATAAATAAATAAAAGCTTTAAAAAATGAAATAAAAAAAAAAAAGGAAGAAAGAAATGCTGAGAATACAGCGTCACCCCACCCCCTGGGGTATTCCAAAATTACAAAACAAAAAAGCACTGAGAGAGCCAGCAGAAATAGCAGATAGCAGCATCAGACTCACAAGAACTGTGGTTATCAGACTCAGAAAAAACAAGTGTAATGTTACTTAACATACATTTAAAGAATGGCTGGGCATGGTAGCTCACACCTGTAATCCCAGTGGCTCAGGAGGCTGAGGCAGGAGGATCATGAGTTCAAAGTCAGCCTCAGCAAAGCAACTCAGTGAGATCTTGTCTCAAAAATACAAAATACAGCTGGGGATGTGGCTCAGTGGTTGAGTGCTCCTGAGTTCAATCCCTGAACCCAAAAAGAAAAAGAAAAAAAGGAGCAAGGGTTGTTAACAGGCAGGATCAAAAAAAATGAAAGAAAAGCAAGAATAAAAGGAGAAGTTTAGAATATGATTAAGGAGTGAAAATTTTTTAAAATGAGGATATTTGAAAAAATAATTAAGTAGAAATCAATAATAGTAACTAACAATAACTGAAATAAATTGAAGATAGAATTAGTGACCTAGAAGGACCTGAAGAAATTATCCAGAAGGCAACATAAAAAGAAATGAGATAAAATATGAAGGATAATAAAAATGGATGATACAAGAGAAAATTTTATAACATATTATACCTTCAGGAAGTGAGAATTGAAAACATGGGAGAAAAACAATGTTAAATGAGATAACAGCTGTTAATTTTCCAAGGTTGATGAAAAATTCTCAGCTTCAGAAAGTCTAATAAATCCCAAACTATACAGGATAAATAAAAGAAAGCCATATCTGATATACTGTATTGAAACTGCAGAACAGCAAAGACAAAGAGGACTTCTTAAAACTATTTAGAAAGCCCATGTTTTTTTCCTTATTCTTTTTTTTTTTTTTTAAAGTACTGGGGATTGAACCCAGAGGCTCTTTACCAGAGCTACATCACCAGTCCCTTTTTTATTCTGAGTTAGGGTCTTGTTAAGTTGCCAAGGCTGGCCTAGAACTTCAATTCCTGTCTTAGTCTCTAGCCCTCCAGAGTAGCAGGGATTACAGGAGAATGCCAATGCACCAGGCCCATGTTCTTTACTTCATGCATGTCTCTCACCAAAAGAAAACTACTTTGATTGCATTTGAAGATTCCATCATAACATACTGATCACCAAGCAATACCTGCCTGTGTTTTAAAATTTCCTTTTAAATAACTTACAAGATTCAGTTCACTTAGTATAAAAAGGGGTAAAAGTATCATTTAAAAAAAATTAAAAGGCCACAAATCTCCCTATTAGGGATGGAGCCAAATAAAACACTTGTTTAGTACTACAAGTCTCACTTGAGTTTGAACGGGCAGAGGGAGAGGAAAGGATACCTACTTGCAGTTGGTACATGTGTAGAAGACAGTCTGTCCTTCATCAGCTGAGCGCATCTGTCTGGTGTGGTATGCCATTCCCTCATGACCACACTGAGAGCAGCGCCTGTCAACCTAGAGAGAAACTGGTGGATTAGGAAGGCCTAGTCATACCTCCCTACCTTTCACAGAAGTCAAGCTGTCATATTCCTCAGATATCCTCATCTAAAAACCTCCCCCCCCACACCTGCTCTCTCTTAGAATTGGGTACAAAACTCCCCAAAGCTCAGGAAATAATACCAAGAAATAATAAGTGGGATGGCATCAAATTAAAAAACTTCTGCACAGGAAAGGAAACAAGAATGTGAAGAGTGAACCTACATGAGAAAAATGTTTGCCAGCTATTCTTCTGAAAGAGGATTAATACCCAAAATACATAAAGAACTAAAAAAGCCCACTTAATATTTAAAAAAAAACTAAATAACAAATTAATAAATGGGCAAATGAACTAAAATAGACACTTTCCAAAAGAAGAAACACATGACCAACAAATATATGAAAAAATGTTCAACACTGTAGGGAAATGCAAATCAAAACTACACTGAGATTTCATCTCACTCCAGTTAGAATGGCAGCCATCAAGAATACAAACAATAGGCTGATGAGAATATTGGGGAAAAGGAACATTTTACACTGTTGGTGGGGTTGTAAATTAGTTCAACCACTATGGAAATCAATGTGCAGGTTCCTCAAAAGACTAGAAATTGGAAATACCATGTGACCCAGCTATCCCACTCTTTAGTGTCTATCCTAAAGAATTAAAGACATCATATTATAGCTATATATGCATACCTGTTTTTAGCAGCATAACTCACAATAACCAAATTATGGAACTAGCCTAGGTGGTGCTCAATATAGGAAAAAAATGAAGAAAATGTGGTGTATGTATTCAATGGCATTTTATTCATTCAAGTCATAAAGAAGATGAAATTATGTCATTTGTAGGAAAATGAATGGAATTTCAGGGCATTCTGTTAAAATAAGTCAAACTCAAAAAATTAAAAATGATTATATTTTCTCTCATAGGTGGAAGCTAGAGAGGAAAAAGGAAAGGGGTGGGGGGAATCTCATGGAATTGAGTACAAAAACTCCAGATCTCTGCAATCACACCTCCATAACTTTCCCACTCTTCTTATGGAGCCAGTCCTTGATCTTGGAGTAACTTACCACAGGTCCCTGGATCTCAGGTCCTTCCTCCACCGACATAGGCAAGGCTGTCCCCAGTTTGTTAAATACAACTGAGGTCTTCACGATTTTCCCTTCAAAGTCTGTACAGGCAGTAAAAACTAATTGTAGAACCGGGCCGAGGGACGGAATTACCCTCCCAATTAGTCCCGGAGGCCTCTTTCCGTTTCCTTCCTGGACTAAATGTACAAGAGCCTGACTTCTGCTCTTGGGTCCCCCCCCCCCCCCAGTCTCGAGATCCCCAGCCTCCAACCCTTCCAAGTTGGGCCCTCGGCTGGAACAAATGCCTAGGATCTTCTCACCCCGCACATTGATGGAAAAGCCACAGCGAATACAGGTGACCACATCCTGAGCCCCGGGCAGAGGCAGGACCGAGCCGCAATCCGGACAGAAATCCAAGTCCGACTGAAAGCTAGAGCAGGTACTGGCGTGGTCCATGATGGACAATAGGTCAAGGGCTAGGAAGGGAACGCAAAGTTTATTAATAAACCAACAATAAAGCGGAAACTCCTTCCAATTTAGGGATCATTCTTCTTCGGCCCCAGAAAGCAGATATGGAGAACCCTCACCCTTCCCTCACACACGCCTCCTGCCTCGGCGACTAAGGAGCCGATAGGCCGGGACTCCCCCGGCTGTTAAGGACTGAGGGACTTGGGACCTTTCTTGGGACCGGCAAAGGGACTCACTAACTCCGTATGCTAGAGCGCCGGTTTTGTGCCGACTGCGGAGCAGCGAGCGCGTGGTGTGCTAGAGCGTCAACACGTTAGCGTTTCGCTTGGCCCGTGACGTCATAATCAGTCGCAGATGTCATAATTAATCGCGAACCTTCTCCTGAATTAGGGAAGAAGCAGAACTTCTCCGACAGGTAGCTGTCTCACTCCACGTTCGGCCCGAAACTGTGACGTCAAGTAAGAATCACGAGGAACCAGTGCTGGACCTCGAGGACTCAGTCCTGGGATTTTTTTTTCCTGCTTTGTATCCTAAAGAGACCTAGTCACGGGGTCGGGGGTAGTCCCCCTAAAAACGTACTTTTTTTTTTTTTTTTAACCGAATACCTACTCGATTGGGTTAGCAAACTACAACTCCTATCGTTCCTCAGCGGGCACGTCTCTCTTGAGACTGCGCAGTGGTTAAAAACAAAGCTAAGCGTTCTGGGATTTGTAGTGTTGCCTGGGCCCTCCTAGCCTAGCCTAGGCTGCAGTCAGCGTGCGTCGTGTGTTCTTTTGGGGGAGTTCAGGGCACTTGGAAGGGGTGAGTCCATTTTTTAAGGGTCAGGGAATGGTGAGAGTGAAGAAAGAGGAAGATGCCTGGTCCCCGTGGAACGAAAGGATTAAGAGATGGAATGGGTCGCTTGGGAAGGAGCTCAGGATTTGGAGGTAATGAACAGATGAGATGGGGCACCTTTCTCCTAGGGTTCTGCCAGCTGAGGGAGGCTAGCATTAGTCAAGAGCGCCCCTTTGGTAGGATTTCATAAGACTTTTTTTTTTTTTTTTTTGCTTTGTGACTGTCTTCCATCCTCCCCTACTTTCTTTTTGTCCAACTCTGAATCATCCTTTTCATTCCTTGGGTGGCAGCTGACATTCCTCTTCCCTTTTATAAAACAATAAGTCTCTGTAGAAAATTTTTAGCCTATAGTGTAAATAGAAACTTGTCCCGATGGGGCAGCTTCTAGATGAGTTTCCTAGTTCCATTTCAGCCCTCCCAGCACTATCCTATCTCATAGCAGTGTTAAGCTCCTTCATATAAAAGTTCTGAAGTCATTACTGTTTTCTCTTTTGAAGGACACAAGCTGTGATATTTCCTTAGGAAAGACATCTGTCTACATATCTCTGCAATATGACTTCATGGTGAAGGAGCTAAGACTCTTGGCAAGCTACTGTAGAATGGCAAGCCCATATTCACTTAACTCTGGAAGTGTTATTTTGTTTTACAAAGGAGGTGTGTTGCCCATGATGATAAGCAAGTGTTTTTGTTTTCTTTCTTTCTTTTTTGATGACACTAAGGATTGAACCTAAGAACGTCTATCACTGAACTATAGTAACCAGTCTTTTTTATTTTTTATTTTGAGACAGGGTCTTGCTAAATTGCCCAAATTGACCTTGAACTTGGAATTCTTCCACCTCAGTCCCCAGAATAGATGGGATTACAGGTGTGCGACCACCACATTCAGTGGTAGGCAGTCTTTATTTTTGCTTTTCTGTGTGTCTTTTTCCTTTCAAAGTGGAAATTGAAATTAGTCATCCTTGTTCACCATCTTGCCCTTTATAGTTTGATATCCAGCAAACACCCACTATTTTAATACTTGCCTAATGCAATAAAAGAATACAAGCATTATAAGATATGGCTTTTTCTGAACAAAAGCTTACAATCTGCGCATTATTTGTTAAACATCTATGCCAGGCTTTGAGCTGAGGTTGGGGCTGCAAAGTTGAAATCTGAGAACTTAGAACACAGTTGAAGCCTGGTGCTGTTGCATGTACCTAGTCCCAGCAACTTGGGAGAATGAGGCAAGAGAATTGCAAGTTTAAGGCCAGCCTGGGCAACTTAGTGAGACCCTGTCTCAAAATAAAAAATACAAAGGACTGAGGATATAACTCAGTGGTAAAGTGCCCCTGGGTTCAATCCCCAGTACCATATAAATACATATGAACAATACAATGAAAGTGCATTAATAAGTATAACATGTGAGAGCCTAGATCAGACAGATAAAATAAACACTCATCAACTTTAGGGAAGATTGCTAAATGCTCTCATAAAAAGATGTAGACCAATGTTATAGTGAATATTGAAAACCTATGTCAGGTTTTCAGTGAGGCTGGGACTACAAAGTTGAAACGTGTTTTTACTAACGCAAAAGAATAATTAGAGCACAATGAAAGTGCATTAGTAAGTACAGAATGGGAGACCCTGAGTCAGACATATAAACAAACATGTCTATAAACCTCAAGGAAGACTGGTAAATGCTTTAATAAAAAGATAGGTAAATACAATATTATGGTGAATATAAGAAAAAGATTCTTAGATATTACGTGATGAGGTAATCAGCAACCAAATCAAGAGTTTTGAGAATTTGGAATTATAGACTAAGTACTGTATTAGATATGTACTGTATGAGTATGTACAAAAAAATGAAAGATGCCATTTTTATTAAATCTCAAGCTAGGTACACATAGACAAAAAAGAATGTGCTTTCAAAGTCAGTGAGACCGCTGGTTTCAGTGGCACATGTCTGTAATCCCAGCAGATTGGGAGGCTGAAAGCAGGAGGATGGGAAGTTCAAAGCCAGCCTCAGCAACTTAGCGAGGCCCTAAGCAACTCAATGGGACCCTAACTCTAAATGAAATATAAAAAATGGCTGGTATGTGGCTCAGTGGTAAGCACCCCTGGGTTCAATCCCCAGTACCAAAAAAAATCAATGAGACCAAATATTAGATATCTCCTCCAGTAATATAGGTAAGTCATTATATTTTTAGATATAAATTATAGCTCCCATCTTTTATAAGCCTAAATTTCAAAATCAAAATATTAAAAGTCATATCACATCATAATGGAAATCATGGTTGATTTTCAAATGAGCTGTAGAAATAGTGTTTAGAGGAGGGAAATCACTGACAAAGTAGACCGGAAAGACTTCATGAAGAATTGCGGGGGGGGGGGGGGGAATGTGGCTCAAGCAGGTAGCAGCGCTTGCCTGGCATGCGTGCGGCCCGGGTTCCATCCTCAGCACCACATACAAACAAAGATGTTGTGTCCGCCAAGAAGTAAAAATAAATATTGAAATTCTCTCTCGAAAAAAATTAAAAAAAAAAAAAGAATTGGGGGTTTGGGGGTAGGGTTGTGGCTCAGTGGTAGAGTGATCACCTAGCACACGTGAGGCACTGGGTTTTGATCCTCAGCATCACATAAAAAATGAAATAAAGATACTGTGTCCATCAACAACTAAAAAAATAAATATTAAAAGAATCAGAGGCTTGACTTGTGAAGGACAGATAGCTACCATTTACCATTTACTGAGAACTTCCTATACGTCAAGCATCATGTCAGTCTCTTTACATCTAATTTACATTTGTTTTTATCACCCCGAGAGGTAGTTTTTGGTCTTATATCTTTTATAAATGAGGAAACTGACCTAGGGAGAAGTTAAATGAATTGTCCTGAGTCACATAACTAGGAAGTAATGGAATTAAGATTCAGTTTTAGCCTTGTCAACCTCTAATGTCCATGCCTTTAATCATCAGTGCTATAAAGGGCACAGAGATATATATATCAGGCATCCTCAATGGCTTAGGTATGACCTCACAGTAAACTCAGGCTAGACACATAAACTCAGGGACAACACATAAAAAGTTGGTAGTCTTCACTTGTGTTGCTGTCAGCCTGCCCTATAAGTAAACCAGAGTAACCGTAAATTCCCATCCTGCGGGGTTCAACAGGGAGTGGTCTCGTAATGCATTTAGGGTGAAGGATGATTGCCAACATAAGGAGGACAAGCAGAGGGGTGGACCATCAAATAAAAACAGAATTTCAGTACAAAACTTTAGAGAGCAGAGATGCTGTATGTACTGATAGAGGCACAGAGGGACCGGCTCAAGAAACTGCAGAAAGACAATGAACTGATAAAACCAGAGTCTAGAATTATATCAAAAGACAAAAGAGGCCAGGGGACTGAGCCATCTGAAATAAGTGTAATTGGACAACACGTCACCAAGGAGCCTATTTCTTCCCTCTTGAAACCCCTGATACAAGATTCAGAATGGTTCACATTGAGTCCAGAAGAGAAGTATGCTTTTAATTCATATGAAAGGAAAGATTCTCTTCTTATTAAAAGAGCATTCATTGGGCTGGGGATGTGGCTCAAGCGGTAGCACGCTCGCCTGGCATGCGTGCGGCCCGGGTTTGATCCTCAGCACCACACACAAACAAAGATGTTGTGTCCGCTGAAAACTAAAAAATAAATATTAAAATTCTTTCTTTCTCTCTCTCTCTCAAAAAAAAAAAAAAAGCATTCATTATTCTCCACTATAGGAATGCATTGGCTCCCCACTGCCTGTACAGTCCTGCCTATTAGCAGGTTTTCTCTTTGTGGGAGAAATGTTCCTAGTCTTGGCCAAAATATTTAGGGTCTTTGACCCAGACAATATGTAAGTAGATATGTTAACATCTCCCACATTCTAATCTATCTTTGCTTTTTAATCTTCCAGATTGGCTTGGGCTAAAGCATCTAAAGACCCTAGGATTGCTGCAGATCAACATTCTCCACTGGAGAAAAAGATATTGGTAAATAAGCTATATTCATATCAGACATTTAGGAACTACTCAGAGAAGGAACTTCAGGTGCCCAGTGACACCTTCAGGTAGAAACATTACACACTAGTAATGTTTCCCAGACATTTTCGTAGTTGCAAAGTGAAATATCATTTTGAAGATTCCCAACATTATGTATTTTTAAAGCTAGTTATTGATCATTGGTGGGTACTTAATATTTTATACTTTTGAGAGTAATATTGAACTTATTACATTAAAGTAAATTTAAAAAGCAAGTATTAATAAGGAAGGTAAGCTCCTGTTTAAATATGTTCAAAGGAAAAATATGATCACATTATAAAATTCTGAACCTCACTTTGACAGAATCTAGGTGGCGTGCATACAACAGCAGCAAGACACTTGATGAGTAGGAAATGTCAAGAAGAGTATGAAACACTCTGTAGGGAACAAGCTGTTTCTCTTGACTACTGGCTTTCCAAAGCAGAGTCTTATTATAATAAAAGATTAGTGGAAATGTTGAAAGAAGAGAAGACTGGCAATGAAATGAATACAGAAATGGAGGAGAAAACAACCCAAAGCATAGAGGGACAAAAACAGTACTATTGGGTACCTGAGAGAGAGAGGAAACAGATACAAAGGCACATACATGGAACAGGCCAGGCCAGAGAATTTAAAAGCAAAACATTTAGACAACCAAGACCCCTCAGTGCAACAATATTACCAAAAATTAAGCCAGAAAAGCATAGCATCCCAAAAGCACAGAGAAGAAAGCAGGTAAATGAGAGACAACAGATGCAAATTAAAGATCATCAAGAACGCATGATTCGAGGGAGAGAACTTATAGAGCAAAAACTCAAGGAAAGAATTTTGAGGAAAAGTCAGAGCCAGCTACCTACATATGAGAAGCAAGAGAGAATACAGAAAGAGGTAAAAGAGTTTGAAAGAGTTATTGCATATCCACTTTTCCAGCCTCGCAATAGAAGTCGGATTAAAGTGAATATTCTTATGGAAAAGCATCAGAATACAGAGGAAGTGGATACAATTATAAAGCCACATCAAAGAAGATTCTTGGTTGTGCCACCCTTTTTGAAAAGCCAAATAAGGAAAATAAAAGCTTAGTAAAGTTTCAATGCTTTTGTGATGAAATCATACCTCTTAAATGAACCTTAATTTCTTAAGAGTTGTCTCTGCTAAGGGTGTAGTCATTGTTCCCATTTGTATCACATGCATAAGTATTAAGAAAGTTCTGAACTTGAAAACTTGCTTAGCTATTTTTGGTTGCTTTGTAATCAAGTTGCTTATGCTTTTCAGTGTTCAATTTCCTTATTTGTAAAGTTTGCCTATCCTTTTCAATGTTCAATTTCCTTATTTGTAAAGTGAGGATAATATTTCATAGAATTTATGGGAGGATTGTGATTTTTGTAGAGCATTAATATGTATTAGTTTCCCTCCATGAGGAAGATCTAGCTTGAGTGATGGTGATAAATAAGGAACTTAAAAGGAACTTTTTTCGTCTGCCTCTCTGATTCCTCCTGCTCCCACCCTCAAGATTATCTTGATATTACTATGATTCAAAATACCCCCTTTTACTTAGGTGGATACATTCATACCTTCATCAGAGAACTACTAACTGGGCCCTAAAAACTCTAAATTGTGCCATATAACTTATTGCATGATAAATTTGATTTTAAGAATCTCCTATTTGTAATGCATCATGTTAATTACTGGGGATGAATAAAGAGAAATCCCTGCCATTGAGTAGTTTACAATTAATGGCAAAAATCACTCAGTAAACAGATAACATATATGGTGAGGGTTATGATAGAGGTGTGTACAGAACACTGTACAAGAAAGGACATTAACCCACCTAGATGAGCAGGGTGAAGAAGATGGAAGTCAGAGAAGGTAGTGTTGTAGTCTCACATTTCTTCCAGTTCCACATTTTGTCATTTTCTATCATCCACTTAAGTAAGGCTTTCCCTATTTGTGGATTCACTCAGGGTTAAGCAAACTCAGCCTCTCTCAAACACATGCCACTAGTACTTATTTTAAACCAGAAAGCAAATTTATGAATTTAGTGGAATTTTAATTACCAAGCACGATGTAATTTATTGTTTTCGAGAAAGTCATTTTCTTTCTAGATACCAGAAATTTGTGGAAGCAGTATTCATCATTGGTGAATACAGAACCAGAGAAATGGAAATTGGTTGCCCTAAAGAATATTTTACTTAAGTTGTAGTAATCCTGATGCTCACCCTCTTGTACTACTAGTACTCTCCTGACCATGAATATTTCTAGATCTGTATTGTACAATAGAACTTTCAGCAGCGATAGAAATGTTCTACATCTGGGTTCCTCAGTAGATTAGCCACTGACAAATGTGTCTAATGCAGCCAAAGGAACCAGATTTTTAAATTTTAATTAATTTAAATTTAAATTGCCGCATGTGGCAAGTGACTACCCTATTACACAGTGTAGCACTGGATAGGATAATCCTGGGTTCCAGATTCCAGTACCACCATCAGTTTTTCTGTCTTTGATAGTATTTGCTTCTTTTATTTTCTTTTAGCCTCAAAGGATTGTGAGAACTTACATTATTTTGTAAGCCCAAAAATAATGGGCTTAGAGTGAGTACATAGTAGTTCTTTAAAATTTAAAAAAAATCCAAATGTGTGCTGGGGATGTGGCTCAAGCGGTATCGCGCTCACCTGGCATGCGGGCGGCCCAGGTTCGATCCTCAGCACCACCACATACAAAGATGTTGTGTCTGCTGAAAACTTTAAAAAATAAATAAATAAATATTAAAATTCTCTCTCTCCTCTCTCTCTCTCTTAAAAAAAAAAAAATCCAATTGACCACATGGTAATTGTACATATTTATGGGGTTAGAGAATGATATTTCATTATATGTGTACATTGTATAATAAACAGATCAGGGTAATTAGTATACCTACCACCTGAAATATTTATTGTTTCTTTGTGTTAGGAACATTCAAAAAATTTTTCTAATAGCCATTTAGAAATACCGTTGTCAATGTATTACCTTATTGTGCTGTAGAATATTAGAAGTTATTTCTCCTACTAAACTGCCCATCTGTACCCATTCATTATCCTTTCTCTCCGTGTCTTTTCTCCTCTCTATCCTTTCTAGCCTCTGGCAACCATTATTCTATTCTCTGTTCCTGTGAGATAAACTTTTTAGACTTCACATACAAGTCGAGAGCATGTAGTATTTATCTTTCTGTGCGTGACTTATATTACTTAATTTAATGTTCCATCCATGTTGCCACAAATTATATAATTTCATCCTTTTTATGACCAAATAATATTCTGTTCAGTATATATACCATATCTATTATATTTATTCGCCTTTTAATGGGCACCTAGGTAGATTCTGTATGTTAGCAATTGTGAATAGTATCATAATAAACAGAAGTGCAAATGTCTTTTCGACATACTAATTTTATTTACTTTAGATATATATCCAGTAGTGGGATTGCTGGATGATGCATAGTTCTATTTTCAATTTTTAAGGAACCTCCATATTGTATCTTAATGACTATACCAATTTACATTCCCATCAACAGTGTATGAGAGGTCCTCTTTCTCTGGATCCTTATGAGCATTTGTTATTTTTTTCTTGATAGAAGCTATTCTAATTGGGGTGAGATGATATCTTTTTTTGGTTTCGATTTGCATTGCCATGATGATTAGTGATTCACATAGTTCCTGAGAACATTTGTATATCTTCTTTTTTTTTTTCCTATTCAGAACTCATTTTTATATCCAGATCTTTTTGTTGTTGTTGTTGTGAGTTGTTTGAGTTTTTTATATATTCTGAATATTAGTTATAATGAGTTATAATAATTAGTTATAATGAACTCCTATAAATTGATAAGTAAATTCAAGTCACCTATAAGTTAGTGTGATATTAGTCTCTTGTCTGATAAATAGTTTGCAAATATTTTCTCCCTTTCTATGTGTTGTCTCTTAACTCTATTGTTTTTTTTTTTTTTTGTGTGTGTGTGTGTGTGTGTGCAGAAGAATTTTAATGCCTGTGTTTTTGGGGTCTTATCCAAAAAATATTTGTCCACACCAGTGTCCTAGGCATTTCCTCAGTTTCTCTGTAGTAGCTTTGGGTTTTACATCTTTGATCCATTTCAAGATTTTTTTTTCTACTACATATTGAACCCAGGGGTGCGTAACCACTGAGCCACATCACAGTCCTTTTTATTTTATTTATTTTATGTTATTTTATTTTATTTAAATTTATGACAGGATCTCACTAAGTTGCTTAGTGCCTCACTAAGTGGCTGCGACTGGCTTAGAACTTGAGATCCTCCTGCCTCAGCCTTCCAAGCCAGTGGGATTATAGGTCTGTGCCACTTCACCCAGCTCAAGTTCATTTTTGTATGTGATATAAGATTTGTGCCTAGTTTTATTCTTTCGCAAATGAATATTCAGTTTTCCTAGTACCATTTGTTTAAAATATCATCCTTTCTCAAACGTGTATTTTTGGTACCTTTGTTAAAAATCTGTTGTGGATTTATTTCTGGGTTCTCTACTCTGAAGCATTGGTGTACATGTCTCTTTTTATGCCAGTATCACACTATTATGATGGCAGTAAAATAGTATGTTTTGAAGTCAAAATTTGCTCATTATTACTTTGGCAATTCTGGGGTTTTTGTGGTTCCATAAAAATTTAAGGAGTATCAGGCACAGTTTCATACACCTGTAATCCCAGCGGCTCTGGAGGCTGAGGCAGGAGGATCCGAAGTTCAAAGCTAGCCTCAGAAACTTAGGAAGCCCTATACAACTTATCAAGACCCTGTCTCTAAATAAGATATTAAAAGGGATGGGGATGTGGCTCAGTGGTTAAGCACCCCTGGGTTCAATCCCTGGTCCCACCTCCCAAATTTAAGGAGTGGTTTCTTTTTATTTTTCTGAAGAATGTCATGGGTATTTTAAGAGGGATTGCATTGAATCTGTAAATCACTTTGGGTAGCGGGGACTTTGTAACAAAATAAATACTTCCAGTCTGTGAACATTAAATGTCTTTTCATTTTATGTGTGTGTTCTCTTCAATTTCTTGTAGTAGTATTTTATGCTTTCCATTACATAGAGTTCTTTCACCTCCTTGCTTAAATTTATTTTCAGGTGTTTTATTCTTTTTGTAGCTGTCATAAATAGGACTGATTTTTTTTTTGCTACTCCATTTGTGTGTGTGTGTGTGTATACACACACACACACACACACACACTCTTTTTGTTTGCAAAGGTTCTGCTGATAAATCTGCGTTTAATTGAATGGAGATTCCATTATATATGACTTGATATTTTTCTCTTAATGCTTTTAGAAATCTCTTTGTTGTTGACTTTTGATAGCTTGCTTATAATATACCTTGAAGAGGATCCCCTTTGGTTGAGTTTATAATTGGGATCCTTTGAGCTTTGTGAGCCTGAATGTGCATATCTCTCCCAAGAATTGGGCAGTATCAACTCTTATTTCATTACATATGTTTCTGTATCTTTTTACAACTCTTTTTCCTCTGGAATTCCCAAAATTCAGATGTCTATTTAATAGTGTCTGATAGGTTCTCAGGCTCTTTCTTCTTTAGTCGTTCTTTATTCTTTATCTTTTTCTTCTTGACTGGGCTCAGAAACCAAAAGATCTGTTATTAAGGTTCAATTTTTTTTTTCTTCATACTTGTAATCCCAGCTGCTGTCTAGAGGCTAAGGTAGGAGAATCACAAGTTTTAAGTCAGCCCGGGCAACTTAGAGCCCGTTTCAAAATTTTTAAAATTGAAAGGATTGGGATATAGAGCACCCCTAAGTTAAAACCTCAATACCATAAGTTTTTTTTTCTGCTGCTTCATCTAGTCTATTGTTAGGGATCTGACATATATTTTTTAAATTTTTCATTCACTGAATTTTTCATTTTTCAAGATTTTTGTTTGGTTCTTTTTTTATGTTGTCTGTCTTCTTGTTGAATTTCTCATTCAGATCATGAATTGTTTTCCTGACTTCACTAAATTGTTTGTATCTCTTGTATCTCACTGAGCTCCCTTTAGATCATTATATTTAATTCTTTTTCAGACAATTCATAAATTTCCTTTGGGGGAAATTCTGTTACTAGAGAATTATTTTATTCCTTGCTTCTCATACTTCTTGTTCCTTATATTGATATCTATGATTATAGTGCAACAGCCACTTTTTCCCTCCAGCCAGTGACAGAGAGGCTTTTTCTTGTGGATTAGTGCTAGAGTATGTGTGGTATATTGGGTTTGATTTTTGAGTACAATCATTAGTGTGGCATCTGTTCAGTTGTAATCCTCAATGTGTCAGTGACAGAGAGTGTGGGTGTTTATGACTGGTATGGCATGATATAGTTTTGCTGAGGGTAAGGCCACCATCTACTGGCTTTCAGGCTGAGAATGGGCAACTGCAGGCACTGTGGACTGGTAACTGTATGATGGGTTCTCTGGAGGGCAGGGTGGCCATCTTCTGGGTGGTGGATTACACTCGGGACATGTGGTGCTGCAGGCTGCCTGGCTATCTGGTATACTCTTGGAGAGAGGGGCACCACCTAGCTGTGTGTTGGGCAGTTCTAAGTGCATGAGGACATGTTGGACTAGCTGGCTGTAAAGCAAATTCATGGTGAGGGTGTCAGGGCAGTCACCCAGATGGCTATCAAATGGGCTCAGGTGCATGGAGATGCTACAGGCCATTCAGCTTTATGGCAAATTCATCAAGTATGGGGTTGCATTCTAAATGATTATCAGGCCTGACTCAGGCATATAGGTGCTCTGAGCTAGCCAACCATTTGTTGGGTTCTCAGTGGGGAAGGGCCACCCTTGACTGGCTCTCAGGTCACTCACAGGTACTCCTGACTGGCTGTCAGGTGACTCACAGGTACTCTTGGCTCTGTTAGATCAACCAGCTATAGGGATATGGAGCCAACACCTGGCTTGCTGAAGGGCTGGGTGTAGGTGCATGCAGGCCACAACTGTGTGTTTAATCCCTTCTGTGCAAGTCTGTCCTTTCCCATGGGATGGGGCACAACGTGGGTTTGGATTCAGGGTCTTGGCCTTTCTGCTGGGCTTACACTCTTGAGCAGCTGAGGTCATAGTGCTACAGCCACCTTTGTGAGCATCCTGGAATAAGAGTACAGTCTTAAGAATAGAGATACACTCTGACTACTAGGGAAGGGTACATTCTAGCAGTAGGTCTGGTTTTCAAATGGCACCAAGCCATAGCAGCTTAGGTCACTGGGGAAGGGGTGTATGTAATATGTGACCTCCTACTCTGTGACAATATATCCATGTGAACTACAGGCAACTCCCCAGACTGTTTGAAGTTTGGTCTCCTGTGCTATTGTCTGCAGAGGCAAATTGGGACCATTGGGGGTCTCCAGCTTTCCCTTTTCCATAAGGAGAAGTTAGTTTTGGCTCCCAGAGTATCTGGGTGAGGAAGGCAGTGTGTAAGAGGAAGGGTACCTTGCTTTTCTTCTGTGGTGCTATATTGGATTTTCATGCTTCACAGGGATCTCACCCCAGTTAAAATAATAATAAATAAAATATACACTTTCCTTATCTCCTTGAGATAAGGGATACTAAAGTGCTTTGTAGGGTCTTTGGGTATAGCTTAGTGGTAGAGTTCTTGCCTAGCATGTAGGGAGGTTCTGGGTTCTATTTCCAGCATTTTCTGTCCCCCCCCCCAAAAAAGGAAAAGTGATTCATAAAATGCCACACAGTGTCATGAATCCATGAATCATTATTGCCCTTTTATCCATTGTCTTCCCCTAATTTTATTATTTTTGAAACTGGTCTCTAACTGCTGGGTACAAGCCATCCTCCTACCTCAGCCTCCCAAGTAGTTGGTAATACAATAAGTAGGTGTGTTCTTCCCCTTTTTCATACTGTACTATGAACTTCTACCAGAATCAAGTTTATAATGCAAAAGGAAGAAGAAAAGAGGGAAGTTACTAAACTAGGAAAAACTGCAAACCTTGGGGAATTTAGGCTGAACAATAAGAGTGTCTAAGTTTTGCCAAGTGCTTGTCAATTATTTGAAATATCTAGGCATAGGATACTGTGTTAGGTAGGATCTGGGATAAACCTGCATATTATGGCAAGTCAATACTTAAGAGGTAAAGATAGGATTTATTTAGTAATTCCAAATATTTAATTTTATTAAGCAGGTACTGTATTAATGCCAATGATAGAAGGATCAGTAAGAGGCCTTCCTTGGCTCGGTAACAACTTGAAATCTGGTGAAGAAAGAAATAATTACATTGCAAGAAGGAAATAGTTAACAGAAATAATGGAGAATTGCTCAATTCTTCAGAATGGAGCTAAAGAGCCTCTTAGGAAATCTTTGGAGAAGAGGTAAACACTTTTTTGAACTGAAGAATGGAAAGTTTGATTAGAGGTGAGAAAGAAAGAAAAAAATCTAGGTATAAATGACCTACAAGCATAGCAAGGCCCTAAGCAACTTGGCGAGACCTGACTCAAAATAAAATGTAAAATAGCTGGAGATATGACTGAGTGGTTAAGGACCCCTGTGTTTAATCTCCAGTACCAAGAAAGAAAGAAAGAAAGAAAAGGCGGGCAGGGAGGGAGGTGAAGGGAAGGGAAGGAAAGGGAAGAAAAGGAAGAAATATGAGTATTAGCATTTTAAAACATTAAAAAAATTTTTTTGTTGTTGCACATGGACACAATGCCTTTATTTTGTTTATTTATTTTTATGTGATGCTGAGGTTTGAACCCAGGGCCTCACACATGCTAAGCAAGTGCTCTACCACTGAGCCATAACCCCAGCCCTTTAAAACATTTTTTAAATTTATTCATTTGTTCTAATTAGTTATACATGACAGCAGAATGCAATTCAATTCATAGTATTCAAATGGAGCACAGTTTTTCACTTCTCTAGTTGTACATGAAGTAGAGTCACACCATTCTTGCAATCCTACATGTACCTAGGGTAATTATGTCCATCTCATTTCACCATCTTTCTTTCTTTTTTTTTTTTTAAGAGAAAGAGAGAGAGAATTTTTTTTAATATTTATTTTTTAGTTTTCGGTGGGCACAACATCTTTGTTTGTATGTGGTGCTGAGGATCGAACCCGGACCACACGCATGCCAGGCGAGCGTGCTACCGCTTGAGCCACATCCCCAGCCCTCACCATCTTTCTTACCCCCATTCCCCTCTCCTCCCATCCTCCCCTTTACCTTTTCCAAAGTTCCTCCATTCATCTCATGCCTGCCCCCATTATAGATCAGCATCCACTTTTCAGAGAAAACATTTGGCATTTGTTTTTTGGGGGGGATTGGCTTATTTCACTTAGCATGATATTTTCTAACTCCATCCATTTACCTGCAAATGCCATAATTTCATTCTCTTTTAATGCTGAGTAATATTCCATGTATATATACTGTAAGATCAGGAGAGGCGGGCAGTGACCAAAGGAGGCAGATTTAAAAAGGCTGCCGAATAAGGCTTTATTTGAAATATCACTCCTGGGCAGAACTCAATCAGACCGACACAGTGGACAGGAGAAGGGTCTGAGGAGAAACCGCGTGGAAGCTTGACTAGACTGGACTTTTATGGGACTTACAGCAGGAAGGGAAGGGTTTGGGACAGGAAAAGTATTCTAAGGAAATTTGTCTTGGAGCCAGCAAAAACTCTAAAGTGTTTTTAGAGTCCCTATTCCCATTGGAGTTGGTCAGGAGAGTTGGCTGAGCTCCAGGATTGGCCAGGGGGGTCCTGCTGATTGACAGGCATTAGTCAGGAGATCTCGCTGATTGACAGGAGTTTCTGTTGGCACTTGATTGATATTTCTTTCCCGTGCAGGCTGCTTTGTTCTAAGTCACCGCCACCAACCTGACATATACCACAGTTTCTTTATCTATTCTTCTATTGAAGGGTCTCTAGGTTGGTTCCACAGTTTAGCTACTGTGAATTGTGCTAATATAAACATTGATGTGGCTGCGTCACTGTAGTATGCTGTTTTTAAGTCCTTTGGGTATAGACCGAGGAGTGGGATAGCTGGGTCAAATGTTGGTTCCATTCCAAATATTATAAAACATTTTGGCAACTTGAACCCAAATATCTAAAATTGGTGGTTACATGCAAAAATTATATAATTTCCTTCCAATTTTTGACTCACTATCAATCTAGGAGAATTATAAACTAAAACCATGGCTTCAGGTTATTGTGACCTACCATGGTAAAGCTATTTTGACCAATAAATATTATTTTGAACAAAAAAATCTATATAGCACAGCTGACTGGTGGTTACTAAGAATGGTCATCTATTCCCTTTTTGCTGGCTCAAAGACAAATTTCCTTAGAATACTTTTGTATTAGGAGATGAAACAGATTTTTTTTTCACTTCACCTTTACTCTCATTATCTTGCTCAGGCTGGAATTGAACTTGATTTTTTTAAAATTTTAAATAGGGATTGAGCCCAGTGGCACTTTACCACTAAGCTACATACCCAGCCTTGTGTGTGTGTGTGTGTGTGTGTGTGTGTGTGTGTGTGTGAGAGAGAGAGAGAGAGAGAGAGAGAGACTCTCTTCCTAAGTTGCTGAGGTTGGCTACGAGCCTCTTCTGAAATCTTATAGGATCTTTTAATCCTATAAAGGCACAAGAAATTTTGAATAATCATTTCACTACCCCCAAAATACCACTCTTATTTCTTTGGTAAGTATAGAATGGTATAGAAAAAAGCTGTACCTCAAAATAGATTATCAAGGGTGTAAGCTCCTTGCTTAGCATCTGGATGGCCATCTTAAGTGACAGTCGCCATTTTAAGAAAAATTTCACTTTCCGGCCTAGGGAATTTCTGAGAAAGGCGCTCAACACTCCCTCACACCAACCCCTCCCTTAACCATCTGCATTAGGACCCACCCAGCTCTAATCCCTGACCTGCCCCATAAAAGTCCTGAACCCCAATCCTGTTTTGCCTCTCTCCATCTATGGAGAGATGTGCCTTTTATTTGTCAGCTCTGACAAATAAACTCTCATGTGTGCCTGGTCTCCATCTTTCATTTCTTGCTCGCCAGCCTTGCAGTTCCTCGCTTTTCTTTCAGAGAATGAGTGGAAAGATGTCATTTGTCATGAGTTGAACAATCAAATCTCATTTGTGAGAAAGGCCCAAGTAGCCCTGATGTCAGTATGAGAGAACATTATGCTGCAGCTGCCATACAGCAGCCTTTAGTCTGAGGTTTCATTAGTAAAGATACTGTTTGTAAAATAGGAAGGTGCTTTATACCAATCATTCATTCAGTTAACATTTTTTGAGTACTACTTACATGGCGTATACTTTTTGCAATCAGGAAGATCAGTGAATTAAAAAAATAACAGCATTCCTCTCCTAAAATGACACGTGTCTCCCTTCTCTGCTGTTAACAAGTTAATGGCTCTCCTATTTTGGGGAACTATATTGGCTAAAGAAGTGACTTGGATTTGAAAAGACTCTAGGGAGTCTGCCACCTGCTCAATTCAATTCTTGGGAGAGTTTATAGTAAAGATGGGTGGCTATACCTATTTCTACTACCCCGTGCTAGCTGCTGCCAATATGCCTGATCCAATGAGGAGTGGAGCGAGGATTGCTCTTTTGAGTCTGGGACGTTCAAGTGGCATCCAGGAGGGGGAGGAAAGGACAAGTTCACCCTCCCCTTCAGAGAATATGGTTATATCAGGTGTGAGGAGGACAGGGAGGCAGAAGGTGGGAATAGGGGGTATTAGGCAGTGAAGAATGGAGCTTCTGCAGGGGAAGAAAATGCCAGGTTGGCTTTGGAGTGGCTGGGTGACATTGTAGGTTTTGTTACACAGATCACTGTTAGGTAACATAGTGGAGTAGAGACATAGGTAGGGGAGGGTACAGCAAAGTAGGAGACATTGGAATAAAGTAGCTGTGAGGAATGACATGAGGAATTGGTGAAGAGAGAGAATAAACTGGAAGTCCATGGAGAAGGGATAGGGTTTTCTATCAATGAGCCATGGGTAAGAGAGATGCAGAGCCAGCAGTCAGAAATATAAAATGGATTAGAATTGTTAAGAACTTGTGAGATTGTGTTGAGAAATGTGAGCAGAGGGGGTCTAGGGTTTAGTAGTGTTTTTGATGGTTTGAGCTACGTTGTGTATTGGCTTGTCAACCGGTTGGATATAGGCCTTAATAATTTTGATTATTCCTGCTGGATCTTTGCCCTGCTCATCTATACAGACCCCAGTCTTGACAGAAGAGTCACAGAGCAGATTTTGAGTGTCAGGGATGGTATATTGTACGGGGTTACATTGGTTACTTTTACATTTGTGGAGGGGCCACTCCCCAACTAGGACAATAAGCCTCATCAGGGCTACCTTTGCAAGCTGAAAGCATTTGTTTGTGTCTGAAGCATATATATTTATGTTGGGAAGCACATTCTCATTCCCAACCAAGGGAGTAGCACCCTGTGATGAAATCTTGTGGTATGGTGATTGGGCAGGCGTTAAATTAGAGAACAATAGGAGTGTTGGGTGTGCTATCCCAGCAGGTGGAATTAAGAAGAGTTGGTGTGCCCCAGGTTTTTGAACCTGGAATTGCCAAGAGCCTAACATTTTGGAGTACATAGGAGAGAAAAAGAGAATAGAAGTAAGGAAGAGAAATAAGAGATTTCTTCTGAGAATGAGACCCATGCCTGAAATTGGGCTGGGGAAGATATAGAACAAGGGAAATATTGTTGTTCCATGGACAGGATATGAACAAAAGACTAGTAATGGTACCAAGAGTGCATGGACTTATTGTTCCTCTGAGATCCATTGTAATCTGATTGTAGTGGGATTTGTTTTAGCTGCAGAGTACCTGGGACCCAGAAGGGGAAGAAGAGGCAGAAGTGACAGGCCATTGGCCGGGACCAGTTTAACCTTGCGGAGATGAAACCATGAGGGTCTTCCAGCAACTTTAATGGCCATCAGGGTAGTCAGGAGAACTTGGAATGGTCCTATCCATTTGGGGGATAGAGGGGAAGGATGAAGATTGAGATATACCCAGTCCCCAGGATGAAGGTGATAGGTAGTCAGTGGAGAGGAGTATTGTGGTTGTGGGAGGACCCTGTCCACATGTTCATGTTCATGGAACAAATGTCGCATTAGAGAAAGAGTGAGAAAGTAGTCACTGAGAGGACTAACAGAAGCAGATCCTAGGAGGAAAGAGTGGCTATACATAAGTTTAAAAGGGCTAATAAAAGAAGGGGAATATGGAGTAGCTCTCTAGCACATTAGGGCCAAAGGTAGAAGGATGGTCCAGGGTTGCTTTGACTCTAGGGACAGTTTAGTGAGTTGGGATTTAAGGAGAAATTTAGCTCTTTGTACTATTGCTGAGGACGGAGGATGATAGGAATGTGTAGCTTCCAGGAAATATTAAGGGCGGATGCCACCTGATGGGATTTCTGAGAAATGAAGGAGGGACCATAGTCAGTCTGAAGTGAGCGGGCGGGGGGTGGGGCAAATCTGGGAATAATTTCTTCCAGAAGAACTTCAGTGATGGTGGCCGAATTTTCAGTAGTTGTTAGGAAAGCCTCTATCCATCAGAAAAAGTGAGGAGGTATTTGGTCTTTTTTTGTGGGGGGGCATGTGAGTAAAATAGAGTTGCCAGTCCTCTCCAGGAGTATGGCTTTGAGCATGATGGGTAGGAAAGATGGGAGGCCAGGAGCCATCTTGTGCTGAGGTGATGGCACATATGGAGCATTTTTCAGTGACCTCACAGAGATTTGGGAGTGGCTGGGGGTGAAAGAAAAGGGGCCAGAGGAGGTAGAGGTTTTGAAACCAGTGTGAAAGGAGATAAGGATCTGAGTGAGGACAGTGAGAAGCTGTTCCTGTGGGAGCACTTATTTTCTATTAATCTTTAACCAGGGACCTTCTGTTGTGACACCTGTGTTTGTAATAAATAAATTGTGTTCCTCCAGTAGATAATGAGGGGTTATTAAAGGAGTAAGAAAGAGTTGGGTATTGGGTGGACCAGAAAGTGCTGCTGCTTTGGCTTCTTGATCAGCTCTATTATTCCCTTATGTAATAGGAGAGGAGTCAGTTTGGTGACTTTTACAGTGAAAGATCCCTATTTTGGAAGGAAGGTGAGCCACTTTAAGCAGCTCAAGGATTAGTGGCCAATTAACAATGGGAGTACCTTTGGTTGATAAGAAACCTCTTTCTTTCCATATGGCAGAATGTGATAGGAGAATGTGAAAGGCATGCTTTGAATTGGTATAATGTTAAAGGATTTCCTTTTGCTAATTTTATGGCTTGGGTAATGGCTATAAGTTCAGCCTTTTGGGAGGATGTGCCCAGGGGAAAGATTGTGCTTCTATGATATCAGTGCAGGAGACAATGGCATAGCCTGCATGTCACTGCATTTGATGGATGAAGGAACTCCCATCAATGAACCATGAGAGGTCAGAGTCGAATTGTGGTCCTTCCTGTATATGGGAGGGATAAGGGAGAAATTCATCCAGGACTTCTCAACATGAGTTTGTAACTGGTAGTTGAGGATTAGGAACAAATGTAGCAGGGTTGAAGGATGGACAAGAGTGTAAAGACAGTGTAGGGTCTTCAGTGAAAGAGACTTGGAGAAGTAGAATGTTAGAGAGGGCCATACTCTGAAGAGCTTTGTGGGTCAGGAGGTCAGAAAGATGATGGGGGGAGAAAATGTGTGGTGTGTTATCTGAAGGTGAGTTTCTTGCTCTCCTGGGCTAACAGAGCAGTGATCCCAAGAGCGTAGAGACAGAGAGTCCAAGCCCTGGTGGTAGGGTCAAATTGTTTGAAGAGATGTGCCACAGAGGCAAAGGAGGGTTCCTTCTGTTGTCCCAGAACACCCGGGCAGGGCTAAGCCCTGTCTTTCCGTAACATAGAGAAGAAAAGGTTGGGAGAGATTGGGGAGACTAAGTGCAGGTATGATAATGAGGGCCTTCTTTAGGGATTCGAATGGAGTAGAGATGGGTTTAGAAGGATCAGGGGCTCTTTAGAATCTCCCTTTGCTGCCTCATATAAAGATTTGGCCAGCAGGCCAAAATTGGGAACCCAAAGGTAGAAAAACCTGCGATACCCAGGAAGGAGAGTATGTCTGCCTTTGTGGTGGGGGTGGTAGATGGGAAATAGCTGACTTGTAATCAGTGTGAGGGAGTGAGATGGACAGAGTTTTTAGATATTTGTGCTTTTGATGGAGAAACACGGTACCCTTTCTTCACCAGGAAATTAAGGAAGGGTAATGGTGTGATTTTGAGAGTTCTAAAAGGTGGGACTGCAGAGAAGGAGATCATGCACATATTGTAGGAGAAGAATAGGTGACAGGGAAAGAGGAAAGATTCTCAGCAAGTACTTGGTCAAAGAAATGGGGATTGTCTCGAAATCCCTCCAAGAGGACTGTCCAAGTGAGCTGTTGGAAATGATGAGTATCTGGGTCAGTCTATGTAAAGGCAAAGATATCTTATGAGTCAGAATGTAATGGGATAGAAAAAGGAGTCTCAGAATGTAGACTGTAAAGTAAAAGGTGTCATTAGGGATGAGAGACAATAGAGTATAAGGGTTGGGAACTACTAGATGAAAAGGACTGCCTCATGGATGATGTGGAGTTCTTGGACTAAACAATAAGATATGTTGGGGTTTTTAATGAGTAAGATGGGGGTGTTAAAAGGAGAGTGTATAAGGTGAAGGAGACCTTTTTAAAGATCTGTTATGATGGGGTTTTAGCTCTTTAAAGTGATTCAGGGAAATTGAATATTGAGACTGACATGGGAAGAGAGGTCCTTCAGGGATATGTGGGTGGGCATATGGGGAGATGCAATAACTGGATGGGTCAGATCCCAAGTTTGAGGGTGGACTAGGTGTGGAGACAGGGGGTGGAGGAGCTGGGTTACTCAGGGCCAAAGAAAGAAGTAATGTAGTGTGTGTGGAAGGGAAAAAGGGAATTGGCAAGAAGAGGAGGGAGAAAGATCTGTAGCCCCCAGGGTGGGTTGTTCTGTATCGGGACTTATGAAAGGGAAATGAAGTGTAAGGGAGGCTTGAAATTTGGAGAGGAGATCTCATCCCTTTAAGGGAGAGGGGCAATAAAGTATAAATAAAAAGGAATGGGTAAAAAAGAGTTCCCTCAGTGTTGCATCATAGAGGGTTTATCTCCTGGCAGGTCTCAAAAAAGGTGGTTATTTTTGACAAGCTTAGAGAAACTACCCAAGAACCTAATAAGAATCTAGCCCAATTTCTCTCTCATCTTACAGAGCCTCTTCAATGCTATACTAAAGTAGGCTGGAAGTTATTCCCTCTACCCTGACTGTAGAGGTTTTGGAGGGCTGAGTTGGTCACCAAAATTTTGGACAAAGCTGAAAAAGTTGCTCCCGTATCAATGAGGAAAGAGATTGGCCTAACTTAAACAGTGGAGGTAACCCTGGGCTCCATGTGGCTAATGGTCATGGGGCAGAGAGTCCTGGGCACCTTCACTCTCAGAGGCTAGTCCTATAAAGTTAATTAGGGAGGATGAAAAGGGAAGGTTTGGCTCCTCACCTTGTTGGGTAAAGGGACAATCAACTCCCCAGTGTCCATCCCTTTTGCATTTAGGGCAAGGGCCAGGTGGCAGTCTGGGATTAAGGCATGCATGGGCCCAGTATTTTTCCTGTTCTTCTTGTTTTGTTGAAACAAGGTCCAAGAGGTGCCTTATATTGCCCTTTGTTGGAAGTTGTATCCATGGATTTGCCTTGCACAGCCTGTGATAAAACTTGAAATTTGGTTTTATCACTTTTCTCTTTATCTGTTTTTTGTTGTTCTTTTCAATAATTTAAAAACCTTAAAGGCAGTATTAAGAATGGTTGGTTAGGGGGATTGCGGGCCTTCCTCTAACCTCTTAAGTTTTTTCTGAATGTCTGGGGAAGATTGGGAAATAAGATGAGCATTAGAATGATAGTGCCATCTGGAGATTGTGGGTCTACTTTAGTATAGTGTTGAAGAGCCTCTGTAAGATGAGAGAGAAATTGGGCTGGATTCTTATTAGGTTCTTGGGTAGTTTCCCTAAGCTTGTCAAAAATAACCACCTTTTTTGAGACCTCCTAGGAGACAAATAACCATCTGGCCTTTTAGTGTATGGCCATTGGTTTGATAATCCCAGTTAGGCTCTTCTGAGGGAACTGTGGTAGTTCCAACAGGATAGGCAGGATTGGTTCTATGTGTCTTATCTGCATGTGCTTGGGTGCAGCCCAAATCCTGTGTATTCCACAGGAGGGTAGAATAGAGAATGATATAGACGTGGTGCCGTGTAAGATCATAGGACTGGGTAAGGTATTGGAATACTTTAGTATAGGAATCTGTGGAACAAGAACCCAAACACTTCTCGATTTGGGGGAGGTCAGTGAATAAGATGGGAACTCAAACACATAGGATGCCTTCAGCTCCAGCCACCTCCCACGATGGTAAGAGGGGGGCTGTTGAAGCTGCCCAGTGGGGCCCCCAAGAATGGGTATGAAGAAGGGAAAAGAAGGAAGAGAGGCAGGTGTAGGAGATGTGGTATTGAGGTCAAGAGAAGGGAAATGGGGATGAAGGACAGGATTGGACAGGGAAGACGGGTCCCTGTTTAGTGAAGGTATATCTGAGTGAGGTATATCTGATGAAGGTGTGGCTGGGTGAGGCCATAAAGAAGCATACATGAAGGTCAAAAAAGTGAAGAGTGATCTTGTGGGTTGAAAGTGGGAAAATCACTAGGATTGGGAGGTGAAAGGGTTAAGAGAGAGTGATCAAGGAGGACATGTGCAGGGAAGCAGGACTGACACAAAGAGGTACTAGAAGAAAGAAAAGAGAAGGTCAATTTCCCCTATAGTACAAGCAAGAAAGAAGTGGGAAACCATTGGATTTTTAATTTATGTTGAATATGGACTTTGCATTTCCAGGTGAATTAAGTCTTGAGTATAAGAAAGAGTAAGGAGGACACCAAAAATTTCTAACTGTGAAAGTAGATGGATAGAGCTGCTGTTAGCAGAGATGGGGGAGATGTGAGAAGGAGCATACTTAAGGTATTTAAGGAGCTGGTGTCACAGGCACTGGGTACAGGAGATGTTGAATCTCAGATGTCCATTTGGAATGAAAATGAAGCAGTCAATTGGGCAACTGGTCAGATGAGTTTGCAGACACTCAGGAGAAAATATGAGGCTTGAAAATAGATTTGGGGGGCTGGGGATGTGGCTCAAGCGGTAGCGCGCTCGCCTGGCATGCGTGCGGCCCGGGTTCGATCCTCAGCACCACATACAAACAAAGATGTTGTGTCTGCCGAAAAAAACTAAACAATAAACATTAAAAAAAAAAAAAAAGAAAATAGATTTGGGCTGAGATGTTGAATAAATTATATTTAAAACCTTAAAATGAATAAAACCACTAAAAGAGTGGTTGGCTGTAGAAGATAAAGGAAACAAGTATTGAACCCTGAATCCTCCAGTGCTAAGTGACCTGCACAGTTCTGTGTTATGTGTGTTTGTTTCTATTGCCTGACTGCCTCCACTCCAACACCCTGGCAAGGGAACTAATTCCCCAATCTGGGGTTGTCAGACCCAATCTGAGGGGGATATTCCCCCAATCTGTTTGTTTGAAGGGAAGGCCCCAGTTGGCTTGGGACCAGCACCCCACTTCCGTTTATGTTGACAATCTGAAAAGGGAATTTGTATCTTTGTGTGTCTTTTTGTCTGTGTCTCTGTTAAGTGTGATGGCATTGTTTTACTTTGGACAGATGCAGTGTCCCAAGTTCTGATCTTCCTTAGATGTGTGGAGGTAACTTTAGCTAAATTTTAGCCTGAAAATGTCCCTGGTATGCTTCTCCTGCTTCCCTGAAAGGGACCAAAAGTCAATAGAACTGCCAGCTTTTCTGTTCTCTCTTTTACACCCCTTTTAGCTGTGTTTTCAAGAACTTTGATAAGCTTTACCCCCCTTTGTTAAGTAGGATTAAGGAAGCAATGTTTTCTTCCCCTAGTTAGCTGACTTGAGTACACCCACTGTTGGGGGAAATGCCTGCTTGGGATCTAAGAATTTGATATCTCCCCTTTTCTTTTTCTCAAAACCCTGTCCTCATTATTAAATTGGCATTAATTGGCTTCAAGGACAGGAACCGAATTTTGACCCCCCCCCCCCCC
>NW_025999987.1:254051-280154 GCF_001458135.2 Marmota marmota marmota | reverse complement strand
GCCCCCCCCCCCCCCAGGGAGGACTCTAGAGGAGCCCCCACTCTGTTTTCTTGGGGAAGCCTAGCACTCCAAACAACTGCATGTGGAGGGTTAACTTTTTGAGAGCTGACTACTGGAAAGTTAGGAGATATGCCAGCATGCCTGGGATAAGAGCCTAACCAGAGGAGCTAATCCTGTAAGTAAAAGGAGGGACTAAGGGACTCCCAGCAGCTGCCAAAGCCTCTTTTGCTTCGGGGAACTCCCTCCATCTCTGCCTACTAAAAGAAGGGGGGGGGGGACACTGAATGCAGTAAAATCACCACACCGAGACCCTTGATTTTACACTTCTGGTTGACCCTCTGTGAGAATCTGGTCCATTCGTGGGGACATCTATGGTGCTACTGGTGTAGGAGTCATAATTAAATGGGAGTTAAAAACTTGGGAAGATTTTTCTCTTACCTGGACTGTTTTAAAAGTTCCTGTCTGTCAGTCGTAGTCTGGCGCTCCTTTCTGTCTGTCTGTCGATGTGTCTTTCTTTGTGTTTGTTTCTGGCCCTTTAAGACATGGGCAATAATGTGTTGATATCAACTGTGGAGTTTTTAAACATTGCAATGGAGATTTCACCTGCAAAAAGCTACAAGGCCTTTACTATTGTGTTATGTGTGCACACTTGTGTTATGTGTTGTAAACAGATGAAAATAATGATGTCTTCATGAAAACTGGCAGATATATAGAGCACTCATGAAAATTTAAAAAATGGATCCAAATATCTTTGATTCATGTGATTTAAATGGTTCAATTTAAATTGGGTAAACAGATGAAAATAAAGGTGTCTTTAAATTTAAGCTTACAAGTGTTTCTAGGTGTTCAAAAAAAAACTAATAAAATGTTGATATCTATGAAATAATCTGCCTAAATTCAGAAATTTACAAGGATTGTTCAAAATGCGGACAGAAAAGGTTAACAGATGGTGGGCTGGGGATGTGGCTCAAGCGGTAGCATGCTGGTCTGGCATGCGTGCGGCCCGGGTTCGATCCTCCATACCACATACAAACAAAGATGTTGTGTCCACCGAGAACAAAAATAAAAATAAAAATATTAAAAAAAAAAAAAGGTTAACAGATGGAAAAGATAAATTAGAAGGTTCTAAGTATGGATTTAATAGAAGGAAAATGTGTTTCTGGATAAGAGAGTCTATGTGATTAAGTAAATAAGAGGGTTTAAGTAAGTGATAAAGCAGGTCAGTGTAAGTTGGTTATATATGTAAGTTTTTTGAGCAAGTAATCTTAAAGAAATTAAAAATTATACAACTATGGTTAAACAACATCTGCTATTTTGCAATATTGTAATATATTATTTCTTTAAGAGCTAAACTTAATGAATATAAAAACATCAATGTAATTGTGGTACTATTAAATGTGTTCATATCTTCCAGATATACATGTCTGTAAGGTAGAAGCTTTAAAAGAGCATTATATCAAGCTGGTGTTCTAAAGTTGTATGGTAATTTTAGACTTAAAAGAAAAACATATTGGAGATTTATTTATATCATTTGATGTTCTATAACTGGACCTGTTATCAGTAAGATATGTAAAGTTTTATGTTACTTTTTATACTGAGGTACAATTTAAATGTATTTTTAAGTTAATGAGAGCCTAATCTGTGTAAAGTTTAATATTGTAAAACACAAAAGTACTTTGCTACTTTTCTACAAAAGGTTAAAAGCTTTCAGCCTTTCTTTAATTCATGTTTTAGATGTGATATTATATTGTGTTAGCTAATATTTATGTGAACTTGAGCAATAATTTATGCAAGCTTTGTAAAATGATGTTTAAAAAGCAAAGATCAGCTTCAGAACTATAGCACTTTACTTAAGATTTATGAAGAGCCCCACCTTACCTGAGATAAGGCTCTGAAACCCATCTTACTGCATGTGAGAATGACTATGAAAAAAATAGGACAGGTTTCAGTACCTTTAAAGTTGTGTCCAAAAGTTGGTTTTTGTCAAGATTACTAGGATCTCAAACAGGGGATATAATGTATAATTCTGCCAAAGTTCAATGTAGCTATTATTGAACTAAATATGTTTTTACTCTTGTTAATTTTATTTGTAGTTTTCTTATAAATGGTCTAAAGATTGCCTGTTAATGTTTTGCAGAGGTACTGATTTGAGAACACACAACCTGGGTTAATTTAAGATAATAAGTTATCACCTATAGGATAGAGAGATAGACATTAAAGCCCAGTACTCTTAATATAAATCTGTTGAAATTGATTTGCTGGATGTTTAAGATTAAGATTTAAAATTAAAATTAAATTAAAAGGGCCAAGAAAACCAATATTTGGCTCTTACCGTCTGAGTCAGTCTGAATCCAGGGAACAGGGGACTTCTCTAAAGAGCTTTGCAACTCTGGGCCACATAACCTCCTGATCAGGGAGATTAACGAGACCACTGGAGAACAGAAAGCCAATCAGTGCATTTGCTATGAAGAGGAGGGTCATCAGTGAAGGGAAACATCCCTGATGCTTCCAAGGAAAGCCACATGGTCAAGCAAGACCTGGACCCATCCTAGCTCAAATGGCACTAGCCAAACTGAGAAGCTGCTCTCAAGTTCCCCCAGGACTCCCATGGAAACTCAACTGACTGTTAACAATAGATAGAAACAAAACTCAGTTTGACTGCTTCATCTTAAACACTTAGCAAAGACAGTTAAAACCAAAACACAGTTATTCCTGGGCATTTTAAATAATAATAATAATTAAATGTAACTTAAGGAATACACCTTGTGTTAGCCCCCAAGAATAAGTAAACTGGAGGCTACAAAAGAAATTCTTAGGCAGGAATGCCTGATAACTCTCAAAAGAAACTATCAAGAGAAACTGCCAGAGTAGTTTTTAGTTTAAGGCCTGCAGATATTCCTAACCTACACAGGTAGGCTTGGTGTTTACTAGTATGATCATGCAGCCCTAAGTAACAGAATTAAAGGTTTCTCTAATAGACACAGAGGTCATACTAGTAAAAGGATTTTGCAAGATCAAATGACATTAAATTATTAAACTATCTTATGGGGAAGGACATATGTAACACTAAAAGTTAAATATTATGTTTACAGTCCTGATAACTGGGGATGTTAACGCCTGGTAAGGAAACTTCTGTTATACAGCAACAGGTTCCAGCTACTGCAGCATTTATTCAGTACTCATGGTTTTTGTTTCTCTCAGAGAAGCACCCATCCCCAGATAACTTTACAACCTGTTATTCCCCAACCAGACTTAAAACTGAACTGACTCCTAAAAGGGAACTCATGTCCCCCACGTCGTCAAGCCCCCTCACGTTCGACGCCCACTCTCAGCTTTGAAACAGCCAGAATGAGCCATCGCCATCGCCCCTTCTCCTTACAGCAATAAGAAGTTCCTAAAATTAGAGGGGGGAATGAAGCCAGAAATAGGTAAACAGTGTAGATAGGTAAATTGAGTCAGGTTGGATCTAGGAGGCCAATTTTGAGTGAATCTGGGAAGTTGAAGACTGTCCCCTGAGGGTTACTGTTTATGCTACCAAAATGTAGGGCCTGCCCAAATAGACCTCAAACTGAGGGGACCATGATGGGTTCCCAAGTTTCCAGACAAAGGGGGGAATGAGAAACCAGCCTCTACTCAGAGCAAAGCCTGTCCAAGGAAGGGGGTGTGACCCTTGCCCTTGGAAAGACCCACAGAGAACTCCTAGGCACATACCCACCCTGCTGAGTTGTTTATCTACAAATAACAGGAGAGATCTGTGGTGCCAGGTGTCCCTGACTCAGTCAGGCTAGGTGAGGACCCATAGCAACCCCCTAGCAACCACCACTCAGCACCAGACAGGGAAAATACCTGGGATGCCAGATGACCTCCCAGTAGTTTATGGTGGTTGATAACATGTTGGGAAACCATGTAGTTCAGCATGTACACCCCTCATGGCTTAAACCAATCAATTCAAATGAATCCCCCTCTTGTACTAACCAATCACCCTTACCAACTTGTTCCTGCCAGTGAATGTGCTAATCAATGTTAAGAGTTGTTTGATTTTCCCCATGGTGTGTGATGATTTGCTAAGAGATGCTATGGTGTATATGAAGTCCCTGCCTTCCTCACAGAGTGTATAAAACTGCTGCAAACCCTGGGCTCAGGGCCTTTCAGCATCACCAGTTGCTGTGTGCATGCAGAGGACCGAGCTAGCTTGCAATAAATGCTCTTTGCTGCTTACATCGATCTTGGTCTCTGGTGGTCTTTTGGGGGTCTGGAACTCGAGCATAACACCTAGCAGCTCAAGGCCAGTTTTTTTTTAATTAAATTATGTATTCTAATTTATTATGCAGGATGGAAGAGGCCAATTTCTTTCCTAGTTCTTTTATTGCGAATTTGAAGAATGAAATACATGGACAACAATGGAAGGCAAGAGTGAAAGAAGCAAGATTCATTTAAATGAAAAAGAAAAGAGACAAAACTCCTAGAAGTGAGAGAGGACCTGATCACAAGTTCACTTAAGTGAACTAATCTTGGGGCTTATAGAACTTCTGGTTAGGGGCATAGATCAAAATCTATGCTAAACAGGCATTGGAAAAGTGTTAAGGCCGGTGACGTCAATCGTAAAACGCTGAGTCTACCGGTAGCGTGAAGGAGGGCGCCAATTCCCATTCAAAGCATCTTTGAGCTTGAAGAGTAGACAATATGAACAAGGCTCATCCTCCCGAGCTGAAAAAATTTATGGACAAGAAGTTATCATTGAAATTAAATGGTGACAGACATGTCCAAGGAATATTGCAGGGATTTGATCCCTTCATGAATCTTGTAATAGATGAATGTGTGGAGATGGCAACTAGTGGACAACAGAACAATATTGGAATGGTGGTAATACAAGGAAACAGTATCATCATGTTAGAAGCCTTAGAACGAGTATAAATAATGGCTGTTCAGCAGAGAAATCCGTGTCCTCCCTCCAGAAGCCCTGTTTAACTATGACTTGAAAATTGGTTCATGTACATTTTCATATTAAACTTTTTGTTAAATAAACTTCAATAGCAAATAAAATTTTAAAAAAAGAAAAATTTTAAGGCTATTGGTTAGCCCTTTAGTCCGTAGCCTTCAGGTCTGTCCCACCTCCCTATTCCCATCAACCCAGGACAAGGAGTTGGCTGGAATGTTTGGAATGTTTCTACAGGTTAATCTCTTAGAGTGGCCTTTACATTTTAAAAAGGCTTAATTGGGATCCCTGAATTCTCCTATCTCATTCATTATTCAGTAGATTCTGACCTTGTGGAAGGACACAAACATGTTCCTTCTGTTAATGGCATAGTTTACCCACAACCCTGGGTCCAGATTTTGGCAGATTAGGGGACTTTAGAGTAGAGCTTCTGTCAGCATTTGCTGCTAAATTCCTTTAATTTAAAATGACTAGCTGGGCATGGTGGTGCACCTCTGTAATCCCAGTGATTTAAGAGACTGAAGCAAGAGGATCACAAATTGGAGGCCAGCCTGGGTAATCTAGTGAGACCCTGTCTCAAAATGAAAAAAAGGGGTGGAAGTATAACTCAGTGATAGAAGTGCTCCTGAGTTCTATCCCCAGCTAGGGGTGGGGGAGATTTGAGATTCCATAATGAGGAATTGTGATGGAAAACCAACCTGATTATAAAATGAAATTATAAGTACATTATAAAGAATCAATGCCTGAGGAAGAGTTAACTCCCCTTCTCTACTGTCAGCCTAATTAACCAAGATTCCCTACCTATTAGATTATAAATAACTATCTCTAGGAATCTGACTACTCCCTCTTGAAATGTAAATACCCTTGTGTCAGGCTTTCAAGGCCAGAGATTCAACAGAAGCCTGTAAAAGAGTCATTTCTTCTCATACTTTGTAACTTTCTAAAATGTAGCTACATCACTTAATTGCTAGGCCAATTAACTTCTGTCTAAACTATAATCTTTTTTTTTTTATAAAGAGAGAAAAAAAGAGAGAGAGAATTTTAATATTTATTTTTTAGTTTTCAGCGGACACAACATCTTTGTTTGTATGTGGTGCTGAGGATCAAACCCGGGGCCACACGCATGCTAGGTGAGCGCAATACCGCTTGAGCCACATCCCCAGCCCTAAACTATAATCTTATAGGCTTAGTTATTAGGAGTATAGTTCTTAGGGAAGTAAACTCAAGTTATCTTCAGTTACTGCCACCTGTGATGAAGGCCACTTGCAAGTGTTTTTACTGTCTTTGTTCCACACCTGTGAACTACTTAACACAAATTCCCTGTCCATGGTCTTTGGTCACAGTAGGCCAAGAATTCAAACTCACCAGTAATGGTTATAATGGTTAAGAAATAATGTCAAGTTTCCTATAAAAGCCACATGTAACCTCACCTTGGGCCCCAGAACTTTAGAGCACTAGCTTTGTAAGGGTCCCGCGAAACGTCGGAGAAAGAGACCACCAAGTGACCACTCATGCAATTGGCAGAAGGGGATTTATTGAACCAGCATGCTGGGGCTCCGTGCCCACTCAAGAAGGGAAAGCAGCCCAGAGCCCCGAGCAGGGGCTGAGCACTGCTTAAGTACACTTTTTCTGGAGGGCGGAGGGCTTTGTATACATCAGAACAAATCATCATGAGGCGCGGGAAAATTGAACAACAACTCCTAAACATGATTAGTTCATTCATTGGCGGGAACAGGTCAGGCTGGAGTGATAGGTCATTCCTAAGGAGAGTACACATGCAAACTGATTGGTTCAGGCCCTGCAAGGCCTACGTGTAACCACACAGACCCCTTCAGTTATTAAACAACCAGACAATCAGGGGAAATGTTTACTGGGTGGTTCTAAGCATTGTCTTAACAGCTACAGAAATTTCAGGTTTTGCAGGTAGCACAGAAACCTAACAATACCTCCTTTACATTTTAACTCAGACCTTGCAGCTTAGAAACTTTTACAACACCCGGTCTTTTACCCTTTAACTTTTACGCTTTAACTTCAATTTCTTTTACCCTTACAGCTTGTCTTGATCCACCCAGCATAAATAAACCTGAGTTCTCCAATCCTCCAGTGGTGCTTGGTCTCTTGCTGTGTGTGATTTCCTTAACACTTCCTGGAGGGCCCAGGATGTTTGCCCACTGAAGCTGCTGCTTCAGTAGCTTTGTGGAACCCCAACACAAAGAAGAGACCACCAACTCCAATTTTAAACAAATTAAAGCAAGCTTGTATTTGAGTACACAAAGAGAGCTGATTAGCAGCTGTCTCTCCTAATATGGGCTAGAGACCAACCTCCCAGCTCTCCAAGAAAGAAAGAGGTTTTAAAGTGCAAAAAATTGCAAAGGGGGGTGGGGTGGGTGTCTTGAGAGCTTTCAATTAACAGGATTCTGTCAAGCATAATACAAAAGCAGATAGTAGGTTAATGATCTACATGGCTCAACATTTCAAGTTAGGGAGTAAATTCAAATCCCAACATCAGAATTTATGAGGTGCTGCTGAGGTTTCAGAGAGGGTTGTTATCTGGTCAGGGAAATCCAGGTATGGGTGAGTTCAAGGCATGGGCAGGCATTCCAAGTGAGTTTAAAATATAAAAATATGGTCAGGCCAAATAGAAATCCTAATATTTTACAGAAAACAGAAATGAACTTTTTTAACTTTTTAAGATTGGGAGATGGCTCCAAATCTTAAGAGGGAATTAGGCTGGGTTTATCAGCTTGGCCCAACTGGAGGGAGTGAGCACCAAGACAGACTGGAGAGTACACTACCTGATGGATCCCTTTGAGGAAACTGATGTGACTCCATTTTTGAAAATAGATAAATAACAGCAGCTTCTACCTCAGGGCCTGTCCTAAGGAAGGGGGCATTGTTATGCTCAAATTCGGGACCCCCAAAAGACCACCAGAGACCTAGATCAATGTAAGCAGCAAGGAGGTGTTTATTGCAAGCTAATGTGCACACAGCAACTGGTGACGCTGAGAGGCCCTGAGCCCAGGGTTTGCAGCAGTTTTATACACTCTTTGGGGAAGGCAGGGACTTCACATACATCATAGCACCTCTTAGCAAATCATCACACACCACAGGAAAATCAAACAACAACTCTAAAACATGACTAGCATATCAAGTGGTGGGAAAGAATCTGGAAACGATTATTGATTAGTTCAAGGGGTTGACACATTTAAAAGTGATTGGTTTAAACTGTGAGGGTGTCATAAGGGGGGTAAGTGCCAAGCTGCAGGGCTTCTAGTTTAGATATTGGTCACCACACCTAGGTGGGGGCCATCTGGAATTTCAGATATTTTGATATCTTGGCCTATCTTAGGCGATCACCATGTGCGGCTTTTCCAAGAACTGTTTCCACAGAGCTTTTCTGTGGTATTTTCCTGACTTTAGGACTGCATTAGGTCAGGGGTTAAGTTTCAGAGCAAAATGAGGTCCCAAGTAGAACGAGGTTGCTTAGGTCTTTCAGGCATAACCCTTATCCTTGGAAAAAACCCACAGAGCCTTCCTAGGCACATACCCACCCTGCTGAGTTGTTTGTCTGCAAATAATAGGAGAGATCTGCAGTGCAAGGTGTCCCTGACTCAGTCAGTCTAGGTGGGGACCCATAGCAACCCCCTAGCAACCACCACTCAGCATGAGACAAGGAAAATACCTGGGATGCTAGATGACCCCCCAGTAGTTTATGGTGGTTGATAACATTTTGGGAAACCATGTAGTTTAACATGTACACTCCTCGTGGCTTAAACCAATCAGTTCAAATGAATCCCCCTCTTGTACTAACCAATCACCCCTACCCAACTTGTTCCTGCCAGTTAATGTGCTAATCAATGTTAAGAGTTGTGGTATGAAATATGATATGTCAAGAGCATTGTAATGTTTTGAGCAACCAATTAAAAAAAAAGTTCAATAAAGCACTGAGCGGGGGAAAAAAAAAGAGTTGTTGTTAGATTTTCCTGCTGTATGGAATGATTTGCTGTGTGGTGTTGTGATGCATAGAATATCCCCCCAAAATCTATAAAATCTCACTGAACAAAGGACAGAGACTCACTCCCTGGGACTGCTGCATTGGAAATGGTTGTGAGTCCAGGCTCGAGCTTGCAATAAAGTCTCTTGTATGATTGCATCAGATTCAGCTCCTGGAGGCCTATTGGGGTCCCACAAATCTGGCATTACACCTTCAGCTGACACGTCACTCCCCCAGGACTGCTGAGCTTGTTGTGGTGTGAACTGATCAATATAATCAATAAGTCATAGACATAGGTTAAAGATTATAGGAATAAGGTAAGATAACAAGGATAAGCAATAGTAATGAAGTGGCACCCCCTTTCTCCATTGAAAAGTCTTAACTGAGCCTCTCCAGAATTCTTCACTCAGACTGATTTTAGGACTGTCAGTTAAAAAGTCTCTGCAAAAGATTTCAATGTAGATAAACTTCCTATTTTCATGTTACCCTGTTTACTTGGCCACTGGCCGAGAAGATACCAGCATTCCAGGTGCTGGACACCCCCTTACTAGTTTTTCACAAACATATCCAGTATAGTACTTTGAAGAAATGTGCAAACAAGGCCTCTGGCCTTGAGCTGGGCTTCACAGAGATATCTACGTTTTTAATATAAGAGAAGTTACCAATTGTTACCATGGTAACAGCTGACAGGGGGAGGAAAGAGAGGGGAGAAGCAGCTGTCCCCTTCTCAGGTGCTGTCCTTAAAGGGTTAACTTGCCCAAAACATTGAAAGAAAAAGCTGCTTTTATATGAACTTCTGAGCCCCTCCCCTTACATGCTGGGTATAAAATTCTGAAACTCCCTAAACTCGGGATTCAGGGGATTGATTGATTACAGCAAAAGCTGTGCCCTCTGAACCCAGCTGCAGCCAAATAAAACTGTTTCCTGCTATCTTCAGTGCCTTGCCTCATTTGTCCCTACAACAGTAAGACATAAGTTTATAAATAAGTTCATCAGGAATAAGCATAAGTAATAGTAACAATAACATGTAACTGTAAGACATAAGATTTAAGCCACAGGAAAAAGATACAGAACAATGAAAGGTGATAAGTCAGTATGCCGGTATACTTATAGATGAATATAGGCTGATAGGTCAGTATAGATATAGACAAGGTTAAATCAATATAGTTGAAAGCAATTGTATTAGCTTGATCATATAGACATAAGGCTTATAGATATCAGTAGTAAAATGATGAGTAAATGAGATAACTACAAGCATCAAATAAATTACTAATACTGGGATAGTGGGAATGGAGTCACTGTGGCTATACGAACAAAAACTGTGGCTGTAGAGACTCCATCTTAGCTATTCTAGACTCCATCTTAGTTTTTCTATTACTACTCCTGTGAAGAGGGAATTGCATGACCCATTTCTGAGAAACAGAAACGAAAGAAAGCTGTCTTCTTTAAAAAAACACACAAAAAATATTTTTCTGTACTTTGTATCCCACAGAATGTACCCAACTTAGGATATGGTGGTGGTTTTGGTGAGCTACATCCTGGGTTTGAGTACATTTTTGGGTCTACATGACTTTAAAATAGATTATTACCCCTGCTCAGCTGAAACTCAGGATACGGTTGTCTAACACTTGTTCTGACTGGAGATGCGAATAACCAACTGCCTTTTTTTTTAGCTTCTGTAACTTGCTTGCTTGCATGATGCTGAGAAAAGCCCCTGAATTGTGTGTGTGTGTGTGTGTGTGTGTGTGTGTGTGTGTGTGTGTTTCATCCTTAAATTCCTGAGACCCACGCCAGGAAATTGCTGTTCTCCCACAGAGCATCAGTCTCTACCTTGGGAGACAGTCCTTGGCCAGGTAAATAAAGCTCTCTTTTGTTTGAATTCTTCTGAGGTGACTCTGCATAACAAGCCCTAAGCAGACTCAGAGGAGGAACAGACCAACTCAACCAGGAACCATTAGCCACAGGATAAGGTATGTCCCAGGACCAGAGTCTGGCCTGTCCCTATGAACAGAAGGAGAGAGTGATCAACTCTTGGAGCAGCATAAGTACACTCTAGGATGGTTTGGAGTGGAAATGCAGCTGTAAAGGAAAGGATGGAAGAAAAACAGCTTGAGTACAGGCTGAGCTCCCAGGAAAGAGGGGAGACAAGGAAAGAAATGTTAAAATTCTTAGAAGTAATATATAAATTCCTGAATGCATGTGATAGTGAGCATGAAACTAAATGTGGCTCCAATGTATGTGCTATGGAGTCCAAGAGGCCTAACCTGTTGTTACATGATGACTTTGTATGATAAACTTTGTATGATATACCAGGCCCAGGGTTTATATGCTTTCAACCAAGAAGCACCTAATTTCCTTTTGGATTGCGTATTTTGTATGACTGACCCTTGTCTGTCTTGTAACATTGACACTGGGCAGAATGGGGGGGGGGTGTCACTTTAAATCCAAGCTATGGAACATACAAGATTGTTTTCTCCTTTCTAGGATTCTGTTCTTTCAATAAGTTCCTCCCTAAATGGTTTTCTCCTCTCTCCAGATGGACACAGGGAAGAAAAATGGAAAGATCTCAAATGTGCAAATTTTCTTTTTCTTAAAAAACTTTTATTCTGAGGATTTCACAGGCTCCCACATTCTTTAGGTATCTGAGCTGACTCTAATCTGATCTAAAAGCACATTCTGGTCTGATAAAGTTGTTCTATGTGCACCCTTTCAAGAGTAGTTATGGCCATGTCATTTTTGTTTTAAGTCTTTGTCTTCTTCTGAGTTCAAGGTTTTTTTTGGTTTTGTTTTGTTTTTAATGACGAATTCACCTTTTCTTCTGAACCAATTAGTCTTGTTTTTGTCTAACTGAAATTTATTGTCCTCTGTTTTTCTTTCTGCTATCTTTATTCAGAGGCCCATTGCTCAAATATTCTAGAAAAAGAAAAAGATCTTCTCCTTTGAAGAGTCCTAAGTAGAAAAATAAATGGTAGTAAATCTGCCTCCACAAAGGATGAAAGGCCAGCTGAACCTTTGACTTCAGCATCAACCATGACTAACAAGACTTTATTCCTAGTATTCCCAACTTCCACAGGCACTATTTTAATTCCTAAGGGTGTCACAATGGGCAAATGGTGCGACTTATGCAGTCAAGGGGGAGAAATAAAGAATGTCCATGCACTTCTGCCCTTTTCAATGCTTTATTCACTCAAATCACAATACAATTTCACTCTATAGGTTCTTAATCAAGAAAATTACAATCCTTAATGCTAGGCACTGCAATAGACATAATCAATTCACAGCAAACAATTCTAGATTAATTATAAGCACTGCAAACACACTTAATCATGACAGGCTTATGACAGACATTCCCTCTGCAAGCTAAGCTCAAGTGTCAGATTAAAAGTCTCAAGACTTAGGCTCTAAGTCCAGCAGATACACACTCACTCAGACCATGGTGATCAGATCAGGAACCAAGGCAGGCTTCTCCTTGGGTGGAGCTGACAGCTGGCTGAGGAAGTCATCTTAGGGAGAAGTCCTTTTCTCACTAGTGTCAAGAGGCTGCTGTAGAGTTTGAGAGTGGTGAGGAACATGCAGAGTATCAACCAGATGAGAAGAGTTAGGATGTCAGTCCAGGTCCTCATCAGGCTCTCAGGCTTGTGTGCATCAGTGTCGGCTGGCTGAATGTCTGTTCATTTGCTCCATCATTTATACTGAATTTTGGGACTTCTGACCACCCTTTCAATTCCTATCAGCTGTTACCAGATTTCTCAGTGATGTCATTTATCCTGAGGTTACAGCATCTGGTCTGGTGGTCCCCACCCTGATTTTCTTGCTTTTTGCTCTTATCAGGGCCAGAGCAACATGCCAGAGACTTCACTGAGTTTGTCAGGGTGGGGAGAACTGACTTGTTTGTGCCTGAAGGCCATACTAGAGGGTTCAGTAGGTGTGCCTGGTGAGACTGAAGGTTTCAAACTGTAGTTTTAAAATGGAGTTGCTTAGGCTAAGGCCTAAGGCCCATCCTTACAAAGGGCTAAATCTGACAATCTATTATAATAAATCCTTATAGCTCTTGTATCCTACCTATGGAAGTCATATCTAGCAAAAAAACTATAAAATCTTTGTTTTCTGATGATTTTCATATATATGGGTGCACAGCTGTGTATTATATGCTGTATCTACATGTAGGCTTGTGTCTATATATTATGTACATGGTACCAAAAATTGGCATATAAAGAGCCCTCATAAAATTAAAAGAATGGATCCAAATACCTTTCAGTTCATATGACTTAAAATAGTTAAAAAGATAAAGATTTTAAAACATCTTTGAAATTACTAACCCACACATTTTTTCCTAGGTGATTAGCCAATAAAGGGTGTTGTTTTCTATAAAATGTTTAAAGTGTAATGTTCATTGCTTCTGGGATTTTTTTCTTCAACAGAAAAGGATGGCTTAAAATGTTAACTAAAAACTTGATTTTCATAAGTTAAAAATGAGTAAATCAGATTTAATATAAATGGAATAAACATTTATAAATTTTTAAAAATTGGTCAGTGGAAAGACAGTTTAAGATTGCTTTGTTTATAGATCTTCACTAAAAGCAAGGTGATTAAGGTTTAAAATTCTACTTTCATTTATTGGATTTAAGAAGATGATTTAATGCTGTTGTTTTATTTGGACACAGGAAGCCTTCCGTATTCTGACTCAAACTTTAGGCTTCCTAAAGGCCAACACTCAAAGACTTCTGACTCCAAGAATAATGCCAACAATGAAAGTGAAGGAGAATCTGAGACAGCTGCAGTGGCTCCCACTTCTCCACATGCCCTGTGTCCATCACTATCCATACTAAGGAAAAATTTGTATGTGCTAGTTTGTCTATTTTAAAGGTTCCTGATAGACCCAGCCTGATTTTCTCTTTAAATTGGGAGCCATCTTGCCACAAAGGTATGAAAAGATAATTTTGGCTTTACTATAAATTACTGCAAATTCTGAACTAGCTTGGAATGCCTGCCCTGCCTTGAACTCACCCATGCCTGGCTCTCTGACCAGATAGCAGCCCTCTCTGAAACTTTAGTGATGCCTCATAAATCTTGGCCTTCCCTGGCCAGATAAAGACCCTCTCTGAGGCTCTAATGACCTTCATAAATTCTGATGCCGGGGCCAGCAAAAATGTTATGTTCGTCAGAATTTTGTTATCTGTAACCCCCCCCTTTGTGTAACTTTCTGGGCTATAAAACTGGGCTGCAGGAAAACTGCGGCTGCTGTCTTGTTCCTGCGGTTTGGGGTGGGAAAGGCAGCCCGGCCGGTCAAAATAATAAGCTTGCTTTAATTTGATTTTAATTGGAGTCAGTGGTCTTTTTTTGCGTCCTGGTCTAACAGTTCCCATCTGTCAGCCCTTGTTTTGGTGACCCACTATTGTCTGTTTTTCCTATCTTTTACTGGCCCTTTAAGACATAGGCCATACTACATTAATCTTACCAGTAGTATCTTGGAAACATTTTTGACTGAATGGGCCATCTATAGTATGGACCTGTTTAAGAGAAAGATGTTTCACTATAACAAATCTGGCCTTTAAATGGTTTTCTGGATAATTATACAGTCTTACAGTTGGAGTTTGTCATGGGTAAGTATATAGAAGATTCCATACAGATATTTATCCAGTTATATGATAAGGAGTCTGAATAGTCAGGAACTAAGTTGAAGGTGCCAAAGGCAGTGTCTCTATTATGCAAGGATAGCAGAACACCAAAAAAATGGGTTTCAAAGAGTTGAATCCTTTCAATCGAGTGCTGGCAGTCCCAGCACTGTTTCTCAGCCTGGCCCAGGAAGCTGCAGATCACCTCACTGGGGCCTCTTTCACTAGATAGCAATATGACTGGTATAAGGAAAAAGGGCCCAAAAAAGGAGACTGGGTACAATTGATGGTGAAAAACTCATTAAAGTTGATTACATTATGATAATGATAAGGGAGACAGGTCAGGACCAAATATCCTATGCTCCAATCCTTGAATGAAACCTCTGAAAAAGATTAAGGCACAATTTTTGTATATGCTGGATTGTCTGATCCCTCTCCCAGAATGAAATTTTTTTTGTGTAAATTAGGCATAAAAAACATTCATAAAGATTGTTTCAGGGGCTGGGGATGTGGCTCAAGTGGTAGCGCGCTCGCCTGGCATGCGTGTGGCCCGGGTTCGATCCTCAGCACCACATACAAACAAAGATGTTGTGTCCGCCGAAAACTAAAAAATAAAAATATTTAAAAAAAAAAAAAAGATTGTTTCAGAATATAAGTTTTAAAAAGTGGTCTGAAACTGAAAAAGATAAAGGAAAGTTATAGGTATGGAAATATATTTTTGGTATCGAAAATGAGAAGGTAAAAGAAACATTTTTGGATCAGAGGGTGTTTTGTCTGGTAAAGTAATATTCTTGTGAAAAAGTGGAAAAACTAAGGATGTAAACAAGTTGTAGAACATCTAAATAAGTTACACAAGGTTTGTGAAGGGTAAATGTCAAAAAGTTTGTGTGTGACTAAGTTGGATATAATTAGCACAATCAGTTATTTAATGTTTTTAGTGTACTGATATGAACCAGAATTTCATCCTCTGTGTATTAGAGTAACAAGGGTTTCCTAAAACATTGGCCTGGTTTTTCTGGGTGTGATGGTGCACACCTGTAATCCCAGTGGCTAGGGAGGCTGAGACAAGAGAATTGTGGGTTCAAAGCCAGCCTCAGCAATAGTGAGGCATTAAACAACTCACTGAGACCCTGTCTCTAAATAAAATACAAATAGTTATGGGATGTGATTCTGTGGTTGAGTGCCCCTGAGTTCAATCCCCAGTCCCCCTCTCCCCACCAAAAATGGTCTGCTCTTATCTAACAAGATAATTTCTTGTGTCTGTTGGGTTTTATTTGAGAAAACTACTCTTAAAAAGATTAACATTTGTACAACTCTTGTTAAACAACTGTCATTTTAGAGTATTATGCTACACTGCAGATTCTAAATTCTTCTTTAAAACCTAAACTTGGCTAATATAAGAACATCAGTATAATTGTGGTGCTGTTTCTGGCTTCTTTGTTTACTAGATGTATTGATATCTTCCAAGTATACAGATCTTTAAAATATAAAGCTTAGAACATTTTACCAAGTTGGTATTCTTCAAATTAAAGTTTAAAGTAAAGGTTTGGAATTATAAAAATTGGGTTTCTTAGTTCGTAGCATTATATGAACTAAATATGTTCTTACTCTTGTTAAGTTCATTTTGTATTTTCCTTGTAAACATTATAACTATTGTCTGTTAGTGCCTTGCAGAAGTACAGCTTCTAATACAACAACCTAAGTTAATTTAAGATAATAAGCCATCACCTATAGGACAGACAGGATATAAGGCTGACTTCCAATACTAATATTGACCCCAATTAAATAAAATACAAATAGGGGTAAATAACTGTAAAACCCAGTACTCCTACTTTAAGACTGGTAAAACTGGCTTGCTAGATGTTTAAAACCAACACTTGGGAGGAAAAATTAAGGAAATGAAAGGGCCAAGAAAGAAATAGCCAATATTTGGCTCTTACCTTCTGAGGTCAGCTTGAACCCAGGGAACAAGAGGACTTCTCTAAGGGTTTTGCAACTCTGAGCCACATGACCTCCTGATCAGAGGGATCAATGAGACCCTAGAGAACAGGAAGCCAACCAGTGCACATGCTGCAAAGAGGAGGGTCATTGGAAAGGATTATGTCTCTTATGCTTCCAAGGGAAACAAGACCCTGACCCAGCCTGGCAGTTGGAACAACTGGTAGGAGAAAGCTAAAGGAGCAAAGAGGCTTTTCCCAATTTTGCAAGAGTGACCCCCTAAGGAATTTCAGCTGAGTCTTAACAATAAATAGGAACAGGTAAATTTTGATCAACTTGGTCTTAAATACCTGGAAAGAAAGTTATAACCAAAGCACAGCCATATCTGGGCATTTAAAAGGAAAGACAATTGTTCTTTTAATGTAACTTAAGATGTACATTTGTGTCAGCCCCACCCAGAATAAGGATATAAAAGAAGGACTCAGATTTTTCTTCTTAACACAGAGGTGACACTCATGAAAAAGCTGCATTACAAAACTAGATGGCTTTGTATGTTCACATTACAGCTCATGGTGGCACTTATGCCATCAGACTAAATGTTGTGTTTACATTCCTGACAACAATGTGACAATTTAACATTTTAGTTAAATTATTTACATTTTCAAAGATTTACATTTTCAAATAGATGCTATGTCCTCACCTGTTTCATCCTGGGATCAACTTGTTAGCTCATGGTTTTCTGACACTTCCTGCTGGAACAAACTGTTAATATCTATAGTCATTATCATATCATTGGTGTATGACTATTGTTGTATCAATCTTTGTCCAATACCTATGTCTTCTTGTTTTATTCATAGAGCACCTGCCTCCCAGATGCCTTTAATCTGTTTCTACTAAACCAGAGAATTACTCATGGTCTCCTGGACAAAACTTACTTATAATCTGAAGCATTTGACTGAGAGATAACAAGGATGGGAGATACATATCCTATAGGCCTATGCACTTAATCAGCAGGAAATAGCTGTTGATTATAATTGCCCTTTATTCCCTATGATTCAGGGTCTCTAATTCATGAGGGGCAAATGTCCTTAACCCATAGCAAGATGATCTAGAACCAGGTTGAGAAACTGTGCTGGGACTGTCATCACTGCATTTAAAGAATTTAAATCTTTTTTTTTTAACCCTTTCTTCTGGTGTCTTGCTATCCTTGCACATGAGAGACAGTAACTACTTGCACCCTCAGCTTAGTTTATGACTCCTTATCATGCAACTGCATAAATGCCTGTATATATAGAATCTCTTCCATATGTTTTACCTTTGACAGACCAACTCCAATTGCAAGATTGTATGATAATCCAGAAAAATCATTCAAAGTCCTCATCTTTCTCTTATACATGCCAATACCTGTAGGTGGCACATTCAGCCGAGATCTTTTTTCCCAGGAGATCACCAATAAGATCAACATAGCATGGTCCATTTCTCAAAAGGCCAGTAACACATTTAAAAAGGGAAAAGAAAAAGATACACAGAGGCAGACAAACTAAAGAGGATCCATGAAACCATGGCTGACAGATGGGATCCTTTAAAACAGAGAAAGCTGCACATACAGAATTTCTTCCACTTATATTTCATCTGACAGATCAATTCCAACTGCAAATTTCTACAATAATTCAGAAAACCATTCAAAGTCCAAATTTTTTTTATAGTAAAACATCTTTTCCTTAGGCTTATATTTATAGATGGCCCATTCAGCCAAGATCTCTCTTCTCAAGAGACCAAAGAGACTAACAGTGGGCCAGCCATGGTGGTGCACAGCTGTAGTCCCAGAGGCTCAGGAGGTTGAGGCAGGAGGATCTTGAGTACAAAACCAGCCTCAGCAATGGCAACTCAGTGAGATTCTGTTTCTAAATAAGATACAAAATAAGATTGGGGATGTGGCCCAGTGGTTGAGTGCTCCTGAGTTAAGTCCCCAGTACCAAAATAAAAACAACACAGAGACAAACAAGAGGGAATTTTTAAACCCAAGGAAACCATCAGTAAGATCAACATACCATGGTCCATTTCTTAAAGGGCCAGTAACTCATTTTAAAAAGGAAAAGAAAAAGAAACACAGAGACAGACAAACCAGAGAGGATCCATGAAACCAACAAACAGATAAGAATCTAAAATAGACCAGATAGGAGCAAGTATCCCTAGATTATGAAGTCCCACTTAACTATGATTCCTATACGAGTTGTACCACAGATGTCCCCGCAAAGAGGAACCACATATGTGGAATCAAGGATCTTGGTGTGCACACTGAAGTCTTACCAGATGGCCAAGATTGTCTCAACTTTACTGAATTCAGTTTCCTTTTTTTCAAAGTGGACCAAAATGGAGCAACATGTACCATTCAGGGAGAGGAGGTGGGAGTTCCTCAAAGCAAAAGGAGCTTCAGCAACTGCTGGGATGCTTTAACCTGAGGCAAACTCACCCATCTCCTAACTCTCCTACAGTTAGGTTCTCAAGTTTACCAGCCACCTTGCATCCTCAGCATGTAAGTGGGGTTTCTTGGAGAGCCAAGTCTGCCCCCCAAAATGCCAGAGCAGGGCCTGCTCTTGGGTGCCACTGGGGTACCAAATTTGTTACCAAAAACTGGGTGCTTTTCCCCAGTACCAATCCAATAATGAAGACATCTTTTTGAGAAAAAGGAGAAATTTTATTGTTTTGCTAGCAAAGGAGAAACATAGGGAACTCCTGTCCTAGAAGCTGTGATTCTGCCCATCTTGGGGAACCGGAAGTTTAGTTTTGTTTTGTTTTTTAATTGTTATTTATTTATTTAGTTAGTTGTAGATGGACACAATACATTTATATATTTATTTATTTATTTATTTATTTATTTATTTTTATGTAGTGCTGAGGATTGAACCCAATGCCTCATATGTGATAGGCAACTGTTCTACCACTAAGCTACAACCCCAGCCCAGAACAGAGAGTTTTTTGTTGTTGTTTGGTTGGTTTGCTTTTGGTACTGGGAATTGAATCCAGAGGCACTCAACCAGTAAGCCACATCTCCAGCCCTATTTTTGTATTTTTATTTACAGACAAGGTCTCACAGAGTTGCTAAGCACTTCACCATTGTCATTGCTGAGGCTGGCTTTGAATTCCAGATCCTCTAGCCTTAGCCTCCAGAGTCATTGGGATTACAGGCTTGAGCCTGGCAGAGTTGGGAGTTTTTAAAGAGGCGATTCAAAGGCTACATTCAATGTGTTCTCAGTTCTAAGTTGCAATTCACTTGTTAATTCAGGAAATGGTAATTTCTGATATCTTCTGGTGCCACCCCTAAAATCTGAATTACTTTGTACCTGTGGTTGGTATGTGCTCAAGGACAGATAAATCTGCCTAGGATGGGGAAGAAAGGTAATCCTGTTTCCCTGGAGATTAGGGAGGGGAAGATATTAGGAAGGAGTAGGAAAAGAGGAGAAACAAACATGTCCATTTTAAAAATGTCACAGTGGCACAGCAGTAAGGGCTATATTCAAAGCAGAAAGTGGACTACTGTTACATGTTGGTAATTGGAGTACCAGCCTAAAGTAAATCTGCAGGATTTCCAAATTGTCAACTGCTTGGCAGGCTCCAAAGGCAAATTTGGTGCCAATGTTAAGTAGTGACAGTTTTTCCTTTTGCCAGAGTGTAAGCTCTAGTAAGAGCAATAACCTCCACAACATGAATTGATTTTATAGTGGGCAGAGTATGCCTCAAGGGTTTCACGTAGGGAATTATTGTCTTTTTCTCTAAAAATTCTCTTCAAGAGCCATTGCACAAAAGAAATAATCTGAGTTATCTATAGAGATATCATGAGAGATCCTCTTCCTTCAAAACCACTTCTGTAACTATGAGTCAATCCTATGGAGTGTATAAGGTCCTTGCTAATCATCTGGATGGCCATCTTAAGTGACAGCTGCCATTTTAAGGAAAAAGTTTTGCTTTCCCACCCAAGATCTTTTCTGAGAAAGGCTCACCACTCCCTCATACCAACCCAAACCTTAACCAGCCTCATTAGGACCCACCCAGCTCTGATTCCTGAGCCTCCCCCATTAAAGTTCCAGAACTCAAGCCTATTTTGCCTCTCTCTCCTATAGAGAGATGGCCTTCATTTGTCAGCTCTGACAAATAAACTGTCATGTATATCTCTGCCTGGTCTCCATCTGTTATGCTTGAATTCGGGACCCCAAAAAGACCATCAGAGACCAAGATCAATGTAAGCAGCAAAGAGGTGTTTATTGCGAGCTAGCTGGGTCCTCCGCGAGCATAGCAACTGGTGATGCTGAGAGGCCCCAGCTCAGGGTTTGCAGCAGTTTTATACACTCTTTAGGGAAGGCAGGGACTTCACATAGCATCTCTTAGCAAATCATCACACACCACAGGAAAATCATAAAACAGCTCTAAAACATGATTAGTACATTTGTTGGTGGGAACAAGTTGGGTAGGGGTGAAAAACCAGCCTCTACCTCAGAGCAAAGCCTGTCCAAGGAAGGGACATCACCTTTGTCCTTGGAAAGACCCACAGAGCACTCCTAGGCACATACCCACCCTGCTGAGTTGTTTATCTACAAAAAACAGGAGAGATCTGCTGTGCCAGGTGTCCCTGACTCAGTAAGGCTAGATGGGGATCCATAGCAACCCTCTAATAGCCATCAATCAGCATGAGACAGGGAAATACCTGGGATGCCAGATGACCCTCCCAGTAGTTTATGGTGGTTGATAACGTGTTGGGAAACCATGTAGTTCAGCATGAACACTCCTTTTGGCTTAAACCAATCAGTTCAAATGAATCCCCCTCTTGTAGTAACCAATCACCCCTACCCATCTTGTTCCTGCCAGTGAATGTGCTAATCATGTTTTAGAGTTGTTATTTGATTTTCCCGCGGTGTGTGATGATTTGCTAAGAGATGCTATGATGTATGTGGGGGTCCCTGCCTTCTCCAAAGAATGTATAAAACTGCTTCAAACCCTGGGCTGGGGCCTCTCAGCGTCACCAGTTGCTGTGTGTGTGCGCGGAGGACCGAGCTAGCTTGCAATAAACACCTCTTTGCTATTTACATCGATCTTGGTCTCTGGTGGTCTTTTGGGGGTCCCGAATTCGAGCATAACAGGGGTGATTGGCTAGTACAAGAGGGAGATTTGTTTGAACTAATTGGTTTAGGCCATGAGGGGAGTACATGCTGAACTACATGGTTTCCCAACATATTATCAACCACCATAAACTATTGGGAGAGTCATCTGGCATCCCAGGTATTTTCCCTGTCTCATGCTGATTGGTGGCTGCTAGGGGGTTGCTATGGGTCCCCATCTAGCCTGACTGAGTCAGGGACACCTGGCACAGCATATCTCTCCTGTTATTTGTAGATAAACAACTCAGCAGGGTGGGTATGTGCCTAGGAGTGCTCTGTGGGTCTTTCCAAGGACAAGGGTTAGGCTGGTTTTTCACATCTTTCATTTCTCACTTACCCATTTCTCTTCCTTGCATTCCATTCAGAGTGGAATAGGTGTCTCCATCATCAGGGAGGGATAGCAGTATAGCTAAAGTGTTACAATGACAATTTAAAGAGTTAAAGATGCAGGTCTCTAATCCCAGCTGCTTGGGAGGCTGAGGCAGGAGGATTCTGAGTTCAAAGCCAGCCTCAGCAAGAGTGAGGTGCACAAAGCAACTCAGTGAGACCCTGTCTCTAAATGAAATACAAAACAGGACTGAGGATGTGGCTCAGTGGTAGAGTGCCCCTGAGTTCAATTCCCAGTACTGACAAAAAAAAAAAAAAAACTGAGCAGAGTTTAATCACTGTCATAGGTCAGTTATGAGGTGTTCCCCAAAAGCTCATGTAGAAGACAATGCAAGAAAGTTTAGAAGTGAAATGATTGGGTTATGAGAACCTTAACCTAATCAGTGATCTGCTTGAATGGATTAACCTGGTAGTAACTGGCAAGTAGGGTGTGGCTGGAGGAGGTGGATCACTGGGGATATGCCTTTTAGAGCTTATATTTTGTCCTTGAAGAGTGAGAAGTCTCTCTGCTTCCTGGTGGCCGTATTCTGAGATGCTTTCCTCCATCACAGTCTTCTGCCCTGATGTTCTGCCTCACCTTAGGCCCAGAGCAATGGAGCCGGCCCTCTATGGAATAAAACCTCTGAACCCATGAACTCTAAAATTGTTCTTGTCAGGTCTTATGGTCCATGATGAAAAGGCTGACCTTCATTATAAACCAGGGTACTGTATATCAGCATGAATTGAGGTGAGAATGGAGACTGGACTTGGTACCACAAGGAAGGGAGGGAATACAAAGGAATTCATGGCACTTAGCACTTAAGTCTCTTTTTTTTTTTTTTTTTTAACCAGGGATTGAATGCAGGGGAACTTCACCACTTACCCACATCCCCACCACTTTTTGAAGGATATGAAAAATAATAACCCCCAGGAAGAAAGAAGGACAGTATAACTGGGATGTTCATTCACCCCTTTCCAGGGACAACTTTTTTTTTTTTTTGGTAGTGCTGGGGATTGAACCCAGGGTCTTGTGCACTTGAGGCAAACACTCCACCAACTGAACTATGTCTCCAGCCAAACAATGGGTTTTAAATTTTGCATTTGTTCCTGATTTGGGCTTTGAACTTACACAACTGTTCCCCATGACTTCCCAACTGACACATTTTACAATTGATTCAAATCTCATTTGTTATGAATCAAATCTCACTTAAACTCTATAAAAATCAGACTTCTACTATAATCAATTGCCATTTTCTCTCCTGGAAATGTGCCATTCTGCTGCTTAATAAAGAAAACTTGCTGATCCATTGAAGTCTGTTCCCCACTTCAGTTATTTTTGCCTTCACTTTTTATATTTTATTTAGAAACAGGATGTGGATATATTGATTAGGCCTAGCTAGATTGCTGAGGCTGGCTTTGGACTTGTGATCCTCCCACCTCAGCCTCCTGAGCCATTGGGACTATAGGCATGGACCACTACACTTGGTACCACTTAAGTCTTGAACAAATTGATGGACTTGATTTCTGTCCAAATCAAATTTTTCTTCTTTACTAGCAAGATTTGAATTATGAGGTGAAGAAGTAAAAATGAAAACATGCTGTTGAAAAAGGGAATCCAAGGGTAGGGGTTGAAACTTCGTGGTAGTGTACTTGCCCAGCACATGAGGCTCCAGGTTTAATGCCCAGTAACACACACATACAACAGAGAGAGAAAAAGAGAAGAGAGAATGAATCTGGTTTAGGTACATTATCTTGTTCTACATCTTAGGAGAGGGGATGCTGGACTAAGATAGGATAGAAAAATTAAGGATGAGCATAAAGGACACCAACAGGGAAGGAAAAAATAAATTAGTTTTAACTCTTTTTTTTTTTTTTTTTTATTGGGGATTGAACCCAGGGGCAGTCTACCACTGAGCTCCAATCCTCAGCCCTTTTTATTTTTTCAGAGAAGATCTCACTATGTTGTCCAGGTTGGCCTGAAATTTTCAATCCTTCTGCCTCAACCTCCAGAGTAGCTGGGATTGCAGGCATGTGCCAACATTTTAAAGCTAAGAAACTCCATTAACACCCTTTCCTTTAGTCCCCATTCCTATTTTCCTCCAGACATAAATTCTTTAAAAGCCCATTAATCTCTTTGTAGCAGCCCAATTCACAATTCACAATAGACAAGTTAGGGATCAGCCTGAGTGTCTCTCAATAGATAAATGGATAAGGAAAGGTGGTATATATACACAGTGGAGTTTTATTCAGTCATAAAGAAGAATGAAATTATATCATTTGCAGGAAAATAAATGGATGGAACTGGGGAGCATCATGTTGAGCAAGATAAACCGTACTCAGAATGTCAAGGGTTGTATGTGAAGGCTAGAGAGAAAAAAAATTTTAAAGTGGCATCATAAAAATAGAAGGGAGACCAGTAAAGTGGAGAATGGGGATCAGGGGAAGGGAGGAGAGGAAAAGGGGAGATAGTGAGGAATGAGAATGATCAAATTATGTCATGTGCATGTACAAATATATTCACAATGAATCCCACTATTGTAGTGTAATTATAATGTGCCAATAAAAAAGAAAAAAAAATTAAGAGTATTGTGAGTCTAGTAGATTAGTGCCTAAATATGCTGCTAGCTTACATGACATATTTTTTTCAGACTAAATAAAGCCAAAAAAATATATTGTTAGAGATTTAAGATTATGGATGTATTCCAGACATTTTCTGTTGACTGGATGATGCTAACATAAAGACCCTGAAGAGAGCTAGACTATTAAGAACCACCCTATGCTCCATGATTAAAAAAAAAGAATTGAACTCACCATGCTGACATCATAGTCACATACTTCCCATATAAAATTTCCTTTAAAAGGAAGAGTCTATAACCCCCAAAGCACATCTTACTCTCAAGCACCCCTATTCCTTCTCCCTTTGGATATCTTGCTGTATTGCTTGCTTTCCTAAATAAATCTTTGCTTATGCCTTTCTTGATGCATGCTAAAATTCTGCGTCATAAACCATAAAATTGTTACGGTGGTGCACACCTGTAATCTCAGAGGCTCAGGAGGCTAAGGCAGAAGGATTGTGAGTTCAAAGCCAGCCTCAGCAACTTAGCAAGGCCATAAACAACTCAGTGAGACAAATGGCTAGAATCTCTCCCTGACCCCCCTGCAATGACCAGGAAGTACCTCAACTAAATGCTGACATTCAAGGCCAGATGGGAGCAATTTTAAAAGCTTTCTCTCTTAAGATAAACTGGCCTAAGGTTGAATTAAGTACTCAGAAGGAGGGAGACAACTCAAGGCCTTTGTTGCAAGATTTATAGGAGCTTTTCATAATACACTGCATTACATCCTGATGCACCTGAGCACAAAAATCTAATTTCTGCCCTGGTCAGGAATTTACTTCCTGATATAAAGAGACAAATTCAGAACAATATAGGTGTCTAAGATGTTCTGTCTCTTTACAGTCATGATAGAAGGAAGTACACAACTCTTTGAAAATGAGTGGCTTACAGGAAAACAAGAGGAAGGGGGGAAAGGAATGAAAATCTACAATTCTTGCTTTGCAAATAGAATCTTAATAGAGGCAAAGAAATAACTCTAAAAAGGAATCAAAGGGAGCTGGGCACAGTGGTGCATGCCTGTAATCCCAGGTGCTCTGGAAGCTGAGAAATGAGAATTGGGAGTTCAAAGCCAGCCTCAGCAACAGTGAAGCACTAAGCAACTCAGTGAGACCTTTAAATAAAATACAAAATAGGGCTGAGGATGTGGCTCAGTGGTTGAGTGCCCCTGAGTTCCATCCTCAGTACCAAAAAAAAAAAAGGAATCTTTCTTAGTGGGTTTACTTTCAAATGTTTGCAGATATTACAAAAAGCCAGGGCTTTTATGAAGATGTTTTTGTATTTTTTTATGCCATTTTTAGCTATTTTCAATGAGAAGACTTGTCCATATAGTATTTTTTTTTTTCCAGAAATGGAGATTCTAATTCAAGCTAGTTCAATGAAAAGATCATGGTCCTAGAGGAGATGATCAGAACTGGAGTCTTAAGATATGATCAGGTTACTATTCTAAAAAAAAAAAAATACTATATATATATATATATATATAAGT
>NW_025999987.1:246680-254029 GCF_001458135.2 Marmota marmota marmota | reverse complement strand
TATATATATATATATATAGAGAGAGAGAGAGAGAGAGAGAGAGAGAGATTCATGCCAAAAAAGAATTCAAAAGATACACAGATAGATACACAGATAAGTATGTTGTATCTATTAGATATGGAAAAAGATAACCCCCCCCAAAAAAAAAATAACGAGGCCCAAGAAAAAGAAGTAAAAAGGAAAGCCATACATCATAGCTTTCATCTTTCTCAAGGTCAATCCCTTTCAGATTCTGGCTGCAGGTGGGAAAAAGTGTTTCATCAAACCTAGAGTGACAGTCTAGGAAACACTAATCTCTCCCAAAATAACTCCTTTTCAGGTGCTGGCCACCGAACCCCAACCAACCCAACAACTCAACTTCCTGAGTGCCCAAACTGACATGCTCACTAAATCACCTCTCAGTATAGCCTGTTGGAGGGAAAGACAAGATGATAAACCAAAGACAGCAGGAAGCAGATTTATTGTTTATTTATAATTGAAATCAGATTCCAGGGAAAAGCTTTCGCTGTAAACTTCCTGAACCCTAAATTCAGGAAGTTTCAGAACTTTACACCCAGTGTGTAGGGGGAAGGGCTCAGAAGTTCACACAAAAGCTGCTCTTTCTTTCACTGTTCTGGGCAAGTTAACTTTCAAGGACAATACCTAAGAAGGGGAGAGCTTCTTCTCCCCTTTCTTCCCTCCCTCTGCCAGCTGTTACCATGGAGCCATATTAATAACACCTTCTCTTATCTTTGAAATGTAAACATCTCTGTGAAGCTCAGGCCAAGGCCAGAGGCCTGGTTAAAGAATTTGTCCTTCTTATCATACTCAGTATTTGCAAACACACTTCCTGCTTGAAAACTTTTACAAACTATTATATATATTATTACTATACTAGATAGTCCATAAATGTTTGTGAAAAACTAGTAAAGGGGTGTTCAGCACCTAGAGTGCTGATCTCTTTCAGGCCTGTGGTCAAATTTAATTATTATAAGATACAGCAACAGGAAATAGGAAGCTTAACTACATTGAACCCTTTTGCAGAGATCCTTTTGCTGATAGTCCTAAGCTTAATTAAGGTGAAGATTTCTGGAGATGCTTAAGATTTTCTGTGGAGAAGGGGGTGCCACTAAAAGCCTAGTCCCTTTCTCTGTCCAGTGGCTCATTTTCCACCAGAAAAGTGGGTCCAAACAGCATCACCCTGTCCCTGCACCCCATTCCTGTGTGATACTTTGTTCCTGAATAAAAGAGCTAAGCTGATTTGTGAAGTTTGTGTCCATCTGGGCTCTTTGTGATAACAGTATCCCCCTCCTTTGTTCCCCAATCCCCCTAGTCATCTATTGCAGAAACCATCACATATAGCAATTGCTCATTTCTCTTCCTATAAAAAAATATATATATCTTTGCATTAATGTGTGTTGTTGTATTAGCAAAAGAATGCAGGCCACAGAATAGGATAAAGTATTTTCATATTATGTATCTGATAAAAGAATTATATTTAGCCAAGCATGATGATGCAGGTCTGTAAACCCAGTGAATTGGGAGGCTGAGGCAGGAAGATATCAAATTTGAAGCCAGCCTCAGCATCTTAGGGAGGCCTTAAGCAACTTAGTGAGATCCTGTCTCCAAATAAAAATTTAAAAGGATGAGGGACATGGCTCAGTGTTTAAGAGCCCCTGGGTCCAATCTCCAGTACCCTCCCCCCCAAATTATTATGTTTAGAATAAATGAAAAATCTTGGGCTGGGGATGTGGCTCAAGCGGTAGCGCGCTCGCCTGGCATGCGTGCGGCCCAGGTTCGATCCTCAGCACCACATACCAACAAAGATGTTGTGTCCGCCGAAAACTAGAAAATAAATATTAAAAAAAAAAAGTAAAAAAAGTAAAAAGAAGCATGTGGAATCCCACAGATATTTGGTGTCTTGGTTGTCATAACACAGAAAAGATTAATTCCTATGTCNTAAAAAAAAAAAAAAAAAAAAAAAAAAAAAAAGAAAAATCTTTAAAATTCAGCAAATAGAAAACAAATAATACAATTTAAAAATGATCAAAAGTCTGGGCACCTCTCCAAAGAAGATATACTGATGACAAATAAGTGCATGAAAAGATACTCAACATAATTTGTGATTAGGGAATGCAAATGAAGACAATGAAGGGAAAGACAGGAACAAGAGACTGGTAAGCAAGAAATGAAAGACGAGACCAGGCAGAGATACATACTAGAGTTTATTTGTCAGAGCTGACAAATGAAGGCCATCTCTCTATAGGAGAGAGAGGCAAAACAGGCTTGAGTTCTGGGACTTTTATGGAGAAGGTTCAGGAATCAGAGCTGGGTAGATCCTAATGAGGGCGATTAAGGGTTTGGTAAATATGAGGGGGTGGGCTGCCCTTTCTCGGAAACACCCTTGGGCAGGAAAGTAGAACTTTTTCCTTAAAATGGCAGCTGTCACTTAAGATGGCCATCCAGATGCTAAGCAAGGACAACAATGATACACTGTTTGTACCTGCAATAATAGTTACAAATCCAAAAAATTGCCAGATGCTGCAGCACATGCCTGTAATACTAGCAGCTTGGGAGCTGAGGCAGGAATTCAATCCCTTGTACTAAAAAATAAAAAATTAAAAACCCAAAAAACTCGTAATAATATGTGCTAATGAAGAAGCCAGGCCTGGTGCTGTGGCACATGCCTGTAATCCCAGAGGCTTGGAAGGCTAAGGCAGGAGGATTGCAAGTTCAAAGCCAGCCTCAGCCAAAGTGAGGTGCTAAGCAACTCAGTGAGACCCTGTATCTAAATACAATACAAAATAGGGCTGAGGATACGGCTCAGTGGTTGAGTGCCCCTGAGTTCAGTACCTGGCACCCCCACCCCCAAAAAAAGTAAGAAAAAAAAACTAATAAAATATGGAGTAGTAACAATATATCAATATTGTTTCAGGAGATATGATAAATGTATAATAAAGATGTTTACCATAGGAGAAACTGAGGATAGGCTATACAAGACCTATGTCATACCTTTGCAACATTTCTGTAAACCTAAAAGTAGTCTAAATTTAAGACTGTTATTATTTTTTTAAATAGTCCTCAAAATTTTTTTAAGTAACCCTCAGGCATTAGAGGTGCAGCTCAGTGGTAGAGTACTTGCCTAGCATGAGAGAGGTCCTGAGTTTGTTCCATAACATCGTAATATATGATAACTGTCCACATGAAAATGAATACAGTAGCATATGTATGTATACTCTTTTATATGTATACACATACATACATGAGTATGCGTGTATGTGTGTATCCAACTACACTTTTCAGTTTTCTGGGATATTGTCATGAAGGGACTAGAGATTGTTGAGAGAAGAGATGGAATCCTCAGAGGTAGGATAGGATTCCTTTCAGAAGATCTTCTTTCCTGTGTAGTACAGGGCTGCTCAGAAGGATCTTTTCCCCACAATGATGCCCTGCCTCCGCATCAGCCATCTCTACCTGATTCAGACCACACAGCCCAATCCTCTCGCTGGCTGCTCAATCAGAATCCCGGAAGGCAAAGCGCCCTCGTGTGGCCATGGGATTTAGTACATAAGAACGGAACTCTCCTGCCTACTCCTCAAGTGGGGGCCTTCCCAGGGTCACATTGGGCTTCCAGCAACTAGCAGGGCCATGTACACAAAGGGAGGCCTCAGTCCTGCATCAGGTTCAGAGACTGAAGCATTTCTAAATCTACACTCACATACATGTTTCCTCTCCACTGGGTGACGGTGGACTCTGGCCTCAAAGCAGAGAGGAGTCTCCAGGTTGTAATGGCTGATTCCTAGGTTGGGAGTTTCACCCAAGATATACTGCCATTTGTTTCTGCTGCTGCTTCCAGGGATGAAGGCGCCTCCTTCTGGGAACCAACCCCGAATTCCCCATTCCTAGGAAGAGGGGTGGATGAGGACATCCCCAGGGTATTGGCCTAGGAAGATGGGTAATCACCTGGAGAAGTCAAAATAGAGAAGAAATAGGACCTGCTAGGAAGACCAAAAGGCACGGAGTGGGAGAAACATAAGAGAAAGGGACAGAGTAAGGATCATTTAGTGGACACCCTTTAAAGAAAGGTGGATTCTGTTGAGGAGAGTCTCAGGGACTTCTGGCTGGGATGCTGTTTTCTTGTGACTAATAATTACAGAAGTGTCAGTTTTACAGTTGATTGGTAAACTAAAGTTTTAGGTACTTAAAGGAACAGTATAATTTACACACAGAGAGATAAAGAGACAAAGAGAAGATGAGGGGAGATTTAGGAGGTTCTTTCCATTTTCTTGATTCAGATTCCCCAAATTTTATCGTGCTGGGGCTACAGGGAAATTGAAGGGCCCTACAGGGGAGTTGAGAGTAAGACCTGTGCTTCCCATAAATAGGCCAACCCTGATGAAGGTGTTCCTGCACCCACTGTCTGATAGGGTCTGTCTGATAGGGTCACAGCGTGGGGGATTCTGTGGCAAGGCCGCACAATCTGGAAACTGGAACCATTAGGAATGTTAAGTGTTTTGTTTATGATACTCATGATATGGATAACAGGCATACGTCAATCAATAATAAAAGTATGTATTGCCTGAGATTGCAGGAAAATTCCCAGAATGAAACTAAGGATACAATTGAGACATGCCATGAGGTGAATTTCAATGTCTCTTAGGATACAAACAATGGTGTTATTCCTCAAGCTTAAACAACAAGAAATATTTATCCCATGGTTAACAATTTACACTAGCCCCCCAACCCCATCCGGAAGCTACAACCTATACAATATCCTAGCTACAGAAAAACAATTGCTGTGCCAACAGTACAAGGACCACCTGTAGCTTATGGTATCCCCTTGAGGACAAGAGGCTAATAAAAATACATTCCCCAACCAATAGACCCTCCTTTGCTTTACGCAGAAACTTATGATGAAAATGGAAAACACACAGTTAATATAAATGACATAGGAGTTGAAGTGTAAAGCTTGCCCTTTAGTTAGAGATTAAAAAAACATAAGAATTAGTGTGCTTTTACCAAGGGTCAAGGAAGTTCTTTAAGAAAGCAGTTGAATAGGTCATATGAAAAAAATTACCTTGGAAATTAAAAATAGAATAATGTAAAATTAATATAGATATATTTTAGAGGGACTTCAGAGTAGTAGACTTTTAAATAATAGACTTTCACTACTTTAAGTGTGTTTTACTGGGATTTTATTTTAGAAGTAAGAAAGCTTACCAATAATCATAAGTATGCTTTAAAGTTAAAGGTTAATGAAATAATTATAGGTATGCTTGAAAGTTAGAAGTGAATAATAGGTCAGGAGTCATATAGTCTAGTTGCTGTTGCCTAGCACCTAGTGATTGATGTGAAAACGTAAAAGCTTAATCATGATTGTCTAAGGTTACAGAAAAATATTTTGAACAATGTACTCAATATCTTAGGTAATCAATATATGTCAGAAAAGATTGTAACTCCTGAAAATTATGTAAATCAAAAAAGTTTCGGGCTTTGAAGCTATCCATTAACTACCTGAAAAAATACCTGTAAAAAAGGTATAAAACTAAAGGTCTCTCCAGGGGCAGAGATGTCTTCTGGAGATTGCTTGTAACTTACAACCTGTCATCTGACTCTTCTTCTTTCGCCCACGCAACTCCTCCTTCAGGACCACCCTGGGCCCTCACTCCCCGCCCTGGGGCTGGACCTCGGCACAACCCTAGTCCCTCATTCTGGGGTTTTCAGGTCCAGTTTTTGAGTGTTCAGTTCACTCTTGGCTCACTCTCAGGACATCAGGTGCACATCCTTCAACTCAATTTAATTCTGACACTAACTGGAATTACTACAGACCCCACAGGTAAAGGCTCATTCCCACAAGACTGCCCCCTACTTGAGATGCCAGTCACAAATCCCAGGCTGTTTTACTTGTGCTTCTACCATAAATTGGAAGTTTCCAAGATCACTTCCTCAGGTTCATTCATTTGCTAGAATGGCTAAGAGAACTCAGGGCAACTCTTTCTTATAGTTACTTATTTATTAGAAAAGCGTGCAAATGAATGACCAGATAAACAAAGACCTAGCAGGAGATTCCGAAGAATCTGGAGCACCAGAGCTCTATTTTCCATGGAGATGGGGTAAGTCACCCTTCCCGCCCATGGATGTGTTCTTGTTCACCATGCAGAAATCTCTCTAAACCCCATACTTTGGGGATTTTTATGGAGGCTTCATCACATAGGCATAATGAATTAACAACAATTTGCAATTCCTCTGCCCTTTCCAGAGAATGGAAGGTAGGAATAAAAGTTCCAAGTTTTAATTATTGCTTCATCATCCTGGAACCAGCTCCAATCCAATAATCACCTCACTAAAGGAAAAGATACCCCAATCACTCAGGAAATTCCCAGGGACATATGACCTCCATGTCAGATGCTCCTACTGCTTAAAAAGTTACAAAGTGATAGAGCACTAGTTTAGCATGCATGAGGTCCTGGGTTTAAACCCCAGCACTGGAAAAGAAGGAATAAGTTACAAAGTTCTCAGGAGCTATGTCAGGAACTGGGGTCAAACATCAACTATTAGAACAAAAAATTGTCCTAGCACACTTATTACTCAGAAAATTACTAGAGTTTCCTACTGGGTGTTGTGGTGCACACCTGTAATCCTGGCAACTTGGGAGCCTGAGGCAAGCCTTAGCCACTTAGTGAGGCCCTAAACAATTTAATGTCTCAAAAATTAAATAAATAAATAAATAAATAAAAAGGGCTGGGGATACAGCTCAGTGGCTAAGCACCCTGGGTTCAGTCCCTGATACAAAAACAAACAAACCACACACATTAAAAAATTACTAGAGGAGATGTAGTTCAGTTGATAGATTGCCTGCCTTGCATGCATAAGGCCCTGGGTTCAATCTACACCACCACCAAAAAAAAAAAAAAAAAAAAAAAAATTTCTAGAGTTTTAGGAGGTCTGTGCCTGAATTGGTGACAGAGAGCAATATATATATTCCACAGGTGAATATTGGTATTTTTTTTTTCCAGTACTGGGGATTAAAGCGAGGTATGCATTATCACTGAGCCACATCCCAGGATTTTTTTTTTTTGAGATGGCCTCGCTAACTTGCTGAGGCTAGCCTGGAACTTGAGATCTTCCTGCCTCAGCCTCCCTAGTCACTGGGATTATAGGTATGCACCACTGTACCTAGCTGAATATTAGTATTTTTCTTAGAATCATGCTACTACCACCACAAGGAAAATGGAGAAATTAGTTTCTTTACTTTATTCTTAATTTTATTTATCTGATGTATCTTTGAATTTGATTTCCCCCCACTTAAGGCAAAATACATACAGAGATACATCACTAGCCACCTTTTTTTTTTTTTTTTTTTTTTTAAA
>NW_025999987.1:234000-244676 GCF_001458135.2 Marmota marmota marmota | reverse complement strand
CCCCCCCCCCTTTTTTTTTTTTTTTTTTTTGAGACAGAATCTCACTAAGTGTCTTGGGTCCTTGCTCAATAGCTGAAGCTGATCTGGAACTTGAAATCCTTCTGCCTCAGCCACCCAAGTCACTGAAATTACAGGCATGTGCCACCCCAATCAGCTAAAATATAAAGTTTGTAATTTCCACATCCTGTCAATATTTAATATTGTTATAAGTCTTATTAGTGTTATCCACTCTAGATGTATGTATACATTGTGGCTTTAATTTGCATTTGTTTGATAACTGGTGGTGATGATTATCTTTTCAGGTACTTGTTAGTGACCTGCATATCTTCTTTTGTGTTTTTCGAACATTTTGTGCATGAACACAAGGATTGCTTTTCCCTTTTTATTGAGTTGTAAGCATTATTTATATCTTCTGGAAAATATATGTTTGCAAACTCTTCTCCCTTTTGTGAATTGCATTTTTTATTTCCTCAATTATGTTTATCAAAATTTAGTTTCTGCTGGGGTTGGTGGTGCATGCCTGTAATCCCAGCCACTCTGGAGGCTGAGGCAGGAGGATCCAAAGTTTAAAGCCAGCCTCAGCAACTTAGCCAGGCCTTAAGCAACTTAGTGAGACCCTATCTCTAAATAATATATAAAAAGGAATGGGGATGTGGCTCAGTGATTAAGGGCCCTTGGGTTCAATCCCCAATACCATTTTTTTAAGTTCATTTTTAATCTTGATTAAATCGATTCCATCACTTTTTTTGTTTTATATTTTATTTTATTTTGGCACTAGATATTGAACCCAGGTACCCCTGCCCCCACCCACTTTTTTTTTTTTTGGTATTGGAAGTTGACCCCACAGGCACTTAAACTCAGAGCCACATTCTCCATCCCTTTTTTATTTTTTTATTTTGAGACAGGGTGTCACTAAATTGCTTAGGGCCTCGCTAAATTGCTGAGACTGGCTTTGAATTTTTGATCCTCCTGCCTCAGCATGCTGAGCCACTGGGAACATTGGCATGTGCCATCACCCTGGGTCTCTTTTTATATTTTAAAATTTTGAGACAGGGTCTCCTAAGTTGCCTAGACTAACCTCAAATTTGCAATCTTCCTGCCTCAGCTTCCTGAGTCTCTGGGATTATAGATATGCTCCACTATACCTGATTTAGACAAAAAAAGAAAAAAAAAATTCTCCCCCCAGTACTGTTGACTGAATCCAAGGTTACTTTACCACTGTGCTATATCTCCAGCCCTTTTTATTTTGTTTTTGAAAATTTTGAGGCAGGGTCTCATAAAGTGTCCAGTCTGGTGCCACTATGCCCGTCTTAGGAAAAAAAAACTAATAAGAGCACAAAATAAAAAGTTTAAAATGTAAAACAAGAGCTGGGTGCAATGATCCACACCTAAAATCCCAGCAACTTAGGAGACTGAGGCAGGAGGATAGCTAGTGAGGGGTCAGGGTGGACAATTTAGTGAGACACTGTCTCAGAATTTTTAAAAATGAAAATGGCAGGCTGGAATTGTGGCTTAGCAGTAGAGTGCTCACCTAGCATGTGTGAGGCCTTGGGTTCAATCCTCAGTACCACATAAAAATAATAATAAATAAAATGAAGATATTGTGTCCAACTACAACTAAAAAAAATTAACTAAAAAAAAAAAAAGAAAATAGCTTGGGATGTAATTCAATAGTAGATTGCCCCCTTGGGTTCAGTCTCCAGTCCTGCAAATAATATTCATCATCATCATCATCATCATCATCATCATCATCATCAATATGTATATATTTTAATCTAATCTAATTTCACAAAAATTTTTGTGTTTTTTAGAAAAATATTCTTATTAGTTTTAACTTTTTTTTTTTTCTATTTTTGGTACCAGGGATTGAACCCAAGGGCACTTAATCACTGAGCCACATCCCGTCCCTTTTTATATTTTATTTTCAGACAAAGCCACTAGATTGCTTACAGTGTCACTAAGTTGCTGAGATTGGCTTTGAACCTGCAATCTTGCTACCTCAGCCTCCAGAGCTGCTTGGATTACAGGTGTGAACCACTATGCCTGGTGTGAATTATTCTAATTTGTGTGCTGATCTTTAAAAAAAAAAAAAGAAAGAAAGAAAAAGGAAAGAGACTAGGAAGGAAGAATAAAGGAAATGGGATGAGGATGTAGCTCAGTGGTACAACACTGAGACACTGGAATCAATCCCTAGTATCTAAAACAAAGAAAAAAGAAAAGAAAAAGGACATGAAGGAAAGTATACATTGATACACATTACAGTAGAAAGCCCCTGATTCTGGTTCTAGTAGAGCCCTTATTAGCTACTGGCTGTGTGACCTTGTTAGTCACTTGTTAGTCAGTCACTGTGTGAACTTACACATTTTACCCCCTGGGTCTCAGCTTCTGCATCAGACTAGAAGATCTGAGATCTCAGATTCAGACACTCTTTGAAAACATGTTGGAGACACTTCCTGATTCATGGACATTTGGGATTATCCCTACCCCCACCCCCTCCATGAATGGGCACACAGGATATAACAAGTGTTCCCCATTCTGAGTCTTAGTGAGGATTGCTAATGCACCCAGCAGAGAGGAAAGAAAGGAGCATGCATTTACAATGCCTTTCAGCACCTGGCTGCTGTCCCATTTGGGTAGCATTGAAAAACTCTGCAGGAAGCAGGAGAAATGGATCTGGGGAAATCTGGCTAGTCTTCCCAGGTTCCATGCCTGTCATAGTCTATGACCATACTTTCCCTTTGAGTACTACTAATAGTGTGGATTAAACATGTTCCTAGATCAACCTAAAAACACAATTATTATTTATTACTCCATTTCTAGGAATAAAAATAGGTTCCCAATACTGGCCTATCAGTTTAAAACTAAACCTTTAGAATACAAAACTTCGGGGAGTTTGGACTTGGTGTGTTAGGGAGTGGCTCTTTTGTCAGTGTTTTTGCCTTTCTGGGTGGCTATCCAGAGGGAGGAGGTGGGTAGCTGTGTCTCAGGAACGCTTAAGAAGGGGCTGGGGAGTGTGACCTACCTGCTCTGGTTGACTATGACATCCTATAAAATAAAGACCAAAACATGCACTTAGTTTCCACATATCCTTCCTATCAGGAATTCTGTACCTCCTTTCTTCCTTCAAATGTCAGCTGAAAACTCTTTTCCCCCAGTAAGTTGTATACTCATTACCTACTCATTAAACTGTCCTGTTACCTCATGTTTCCTTGCTAATGTGGACTCTGCAGCCAGTTCTTTTGTGATAATTTCTCTGTTTCAGTCTTAAAGGGTAAGTTCTGCCTCCAAAGATTAAGAGCTGGTGGAGAGCCGGGACCAGCTTTGAGTTCTTAGCTGGACGTGACAGGAGACCATGACAGGCCCCATTTATGGAATTCTCACTGAGTGTCACAGCCCACGTGGAATGTTTCACGTGAATTCTTTCTTATAATGTTTGCAACAACCCTACAAAGGAGGTGCTATTATTATTCCCGTGCATAAAAGAGGTTAAGAGACTCCTCTAGTGATACAACTAGAAGAGCCAACATTCAAACCCAGGGCTGTCTGAATCCACCCATAGTTCTTAACAAGATCACAGACTCTCTGGGCTGGAGGAACTAGACAAGCATTGGTCCCTCCCATTAGAGATAATCTTCACTTCCCTTTCTGCTTCTCTCCAGCACATTCCAGCTCACAACGTGGTGCCCCTTCCTGTGGAATCCCTCTGCTCTCCCAAGAGGGGGTGGGGCGTCTCTCACTTTTAGAAGCTCACTTCCTGGCTGCTGACACTTTTCCTCCAGCTCCTTGACTTGGACTCCGAGCTGGGTGACCTCCTCAGAGACCTTAATGATGTACTCAGCGCTCTCCTTCCAGATCCTGCTGTAGCTCCCTCAGCCTGGCCAGCAGGAGATGCCGCTGGTCCTCCAGCTCCTGCTGCAGCCTCTCAAAAGTTGTTTCTACTTGTTGTTTCTTGTTTTCAATCTGAGTCTGTCAGCAAGAGAAAGATGGGCATGGTTAGGGAGGGGTTCACAGAGCTGGTTTCCGGAAGGATTATTGATGTACTTAAGAGGAATAGGGGGCTGGGGTTGTGGCTCAGTGGTAGAGCGCCTGCCTCGCATGTGTGAGACCCTGGGTTCGATCCTCAGCACCGCAAAAAAAATAAATAAACAAATAAAGATATTGTGCCCATGTATAACTAAAAAAAATATTTTTACAAAAAAGAGGTATGGGGACTAAGGAGCTTTAAGACTCAATCCTCCAAATAAGACTATGGTAAGTTGATAGGTCTCAGGATAAACTTTCCATGATGAGGGCTATGCTATCATCTTAGCTAGAGATTCTAATAATTATGCCACATTGTGCTCCGAGGGCCACATGGAGCTTTTTTCAAAGCGCCTTTGTTTTAGTCAACTTTTTTGCTACTGTGACAAAATGACCCAACCAGCACAACTGTAGAGGAAGAAGAGTTTATTTGAGGGTTCACAGTTTCAGAAGTCTCAAGCCATAAAACAGCCAGCTCTATTCCTTAGGGCTCAAGGTGAGACAGGAACAACATGGCAAAAAAGTGTGGCAGAGGGAGGGGGCTCAAGTGGTGGTGAGAAAGCAGAGAGAGAGAGACTCCACCATCCATATACAAATTATATACCCCATAGCCATGCCCCCAATTCAGCACTTCCTCCAACCACACTCCACCTGCCTGTAGTTACCACTCAGTTACTACCATCAGGGATTAATTCACTGAAGAGGTTAAGACTTTCACAACCTAATCATTTTTCCTCTGAACCTTCTTACATTGTCTCACACATGAGTTTTTGGGGAATACCTCACATCCAAATCATAACAGCCTTCCACATCTACAATGCCATCTTAACTCTACTGTACTTTCTTTAGAGTTAGGTGGAGATGAGTATGGTAAATTTTTAAGAAATTAAGGCAAAAGGAAGTTGTGATTAAAATCAACACAGGTTGGTGGACAAGTATGTCATCCTGGTTTTAGCCACTGAGGTCAGTCACCATCTACTATGCATTGTTTGATAGGAGTAGAGATCTAGAGAGATCTTTCTGTCCTGATAGTTCATCTCTTTGGTCAAGTTACCAACATTCTTTTTTTTTTTTTTTTTAAGGTACTGGGGACTGAACTCAGGGGCACTCAACCACTGAGCCTCACCCTATTTTTTTGTATTCTATTTAGAGACAGGGTCTCACTGAATTGCTTAGCACCTTGCTTTTGCTGAGGCTGGCTTTGAACTTGCAATTTTCCTGCCTCAGCCTCCCAAGTTTCTGGGATTACAGGCATGTGCCTGTAATATATTTTATATATTTATATATTTTATATGTATATATGTCCACCTGTCTCAAAATGAAAAATAAAAAGATCTGGGGATGTAGCTCAGTAGTAGAGCACCTCTGGTACTTGGATGGCCAAGGCAGAGGATCACAAGTTCAAAGCCAGTCTCAGCAATTTATCAAGGCCATAAGCAATTTAGTGAGACCCTGTCTCAGAATAAAAGATCAAAAGGGCTGGGGATGTGACTCAGTGATTAAGTGCCCCTGGGTTGAATCCCCAGTACCAAAATAAAAACAACAAAATCCCACCCCCAAAAAATCCTGTAGTAAAAGGATGTCAGGAGTGTGCTGATGCATGCCTGTAATCCTGCAACTTGCAAGGCTGAGGCAGGAGGATTATAAATTTTAGGTAAGCCTGGGCAGTTGATGGAGACCCTATCTCAAAAAATAAAGGGCTTGGGACAAAGCTCAATAGTAGAGGGCCACTGGGTTCAATTTCGCATACCATAGATAGATAGATAGAGAGACAGACAGACATACATACGGACAGACCGATATTCACATGTCCAATGTCAGTTAGGAAACTGTCCAGGTGCTAGTAACCACCAAGAAATTCTTGGCTATCTTATAGGGTTTGACTATCCTATAGGGTTTGGAACATGTGCCATAGCCACCTAGTTGGCAAAATAGTGATTACAACCATGATAGCTTTCATCATGACAAGCTGGATCCCTACATTGCTTACTTCCTTGCTGATTCTCAAGAATTAAGGATTAAATTGAATCAGTTAAGTATAGTCCAGGGGCTGGCAGCTCAGGTTTGTAAATACAGTGCTTTGGAATCAGGGTAGGATTAGGGTGATGCAAGGGCAAAAATGTGTGCCGGATTCTGTCCTTACTGAAAGGCTGGTCTAGTTCTCCGTAATGGAAAACATTTATTTTTAATGGAAAGCATTTTTTTTCTGCTTCCACACTACCACCCTGTTTTCTTGTGGGTCTAAAGATAATGGTAATCTACATGCTTCATTGTGCTTTCCACAACCTTCCCTCCCAGCCAACTATTTTGCTCTGATGCTGCCTGAGATCATAGATATCCACTGTCTGCCTAAAACACTGTGGACAGAACACTGTGTCACATACCTGAGAACATCGAGGTTCAAAACTTGCACTTGCCAGCCACCCAGTGCTTTCCCATGGAGCCAAGACATCAGAGTGGAGGTTTGAAAGCAGAGTCTGGTTTCAAGTCCTGGTGCAGTGTGGGTCATGGTCTTTCACTAGGCTCAACATTTCTGGATCTGTTTCCTCACTTGCAAAAAAAAACACAAAACAAAACAAAAAGCATAATAATAGTAAGGCCTACTTCCCAGAAGTTGTGAGAATTCAAGGAGTATTTGTTTACAAAAATGTTGGTTGTGTAAATTGTAAAACTTCATATTAATGTAAAATATAACAATCATTAATACAAAGCGAGATGAGTTTATAATTAAAATGCTAATGAAAGGAAATTGTGGTTTCAGTTGAGCTGTTTAAGAGATTTTTTTTAAAAAAAGAGAAAGAGAGAGAGAGAGAGAGAGAGAGAGAGAGAGAGAGAATTTTTTAATATTTTTTTTTTAGTTTTTCGGTGGACACAACATCTTTTTACTTTATTTTTATGTGATGCTGAGGATGGAACCCAGCGCCCTGCGCATGCTAGGCGAGCGTGCTCCCGCTTGAGCTACATCCCCAGCCCCAAAGAGATTTTTTTAAAAATAAAATAAAAGATCACAGAGGACTGGGTTCCAGACTTGGACCCTAGGACTTGATTATTTTTTTGAGGGGGGGGGAGGGGTATTGGGAATTGAACTCGGGGACACTCAACCACTGGGCCACATCGCTAGCCCTATTTTGCATTTTATTTAGAGATGGGCTTGCTGAGTTGCTTAGCGCCTTGCTGTTGCTGAGGCCGGCTTTGAACTCCGGATCTTCTAGTCTCAGCCTCCTGAGCCCCTGGGATTACAGGCGTGCGCCAATGCGCTGGCCCTAGGACTTGATCTTGACGCGGTCCATGGTTCTCCCCGCCTTTATCTAGTGTCTGGGCATCAATCAAGTCTCATTGTATTCACTCCTTAACTTTTACTTTTCTAAGATGCTGTGTGCTTGAGGGGCTGTAAAATTTTCATTTTCCCTCACGAAGTCAACACCCCCCCGGCTGGGGATGTGGTTCAAGCGGTAGCGCGCTCGCCTGGCATGCGTGCGGCCCGGGTTCGATCCTCAGCACCACATACAGACAAAGATGTTGTGTCCGCCAAATATTAAAAAATAAATATTAAAATTAAAAAAAAAAAAGTCAACCCCCCCAAAGTTTTAGTGGTTTCGTGATTTTAATCGAGGTAATTTGGTCCATATTTTTTCCAAGCATGAAGCTGGGAAAAAAATTTTTCCAAGCATGAAGTGGACCAGTGGCTATCAATTGGTAGGTGGAGCGAGTTGGTAGGGCAAGGCGGTGCTCTCTGTGCGTTAGAATTGGGATGCAAACTCCTGACCTTGGCTAGACCACCGACTGTGCTAGGTCACTTGGCTACGTAAGAGGTGGCTTGCGCACTGCTAACCAGCGGAAGCAGGCGGGATTTGGGCGGGGTTGCGAGCGCTCTGGACTTTGTGCCTGGGCGGAGTGCTCCAGCTACCAGCTACAAACACGCTAAGCGCGGAAATCAGATCGGGGCTGGACTGGTGAGTAAGGCAGCGAAGAGTGGCGCTCCTTGCGGTGGAGTCTGATGGAGGGTATTTGTCCGGTATTCCTCCATCCTTCACCTCGGCAGGGTGAGGCCCTAATCTTGGGGGAACTTCCAACTTGTGGGATCCCAGACTTAGCCAGGTGTGTGTGGCTTGGTGCAGTGTCCACTCCCGCCACCTTGGGGGCTTGCGCCAAGGAAAGGGTCCTGGCACGTGTTGAGTTGTGATCCCAGAAAAGAGGGTTTCAGGACAGACGGGCATCGGGCAGTGCCGTCCAAGTCAGTGAGACTATTTCAGAGCACCGAAGCTGGTTCGGTGAGTGTTAGACCCTGCTGTGCGCCGCAGTGGTGAGCAGAACAGCCCGGCTCCCTCCAGAGCGCTATGAAACGCTGTGAGTGAATAGTCGGGGCCCCAAGCAGCCACCAGGAGCCGTGATCTGACCGGCCTGGGAGGCACAGTGACTGGACAGTATCCTTGGAAGGCCTGAGCAGCGACCCAAAGGTCATATTAGAGGGACGAGTGTTGGGCGGTTCGCTGAAGGGCAGAATATTCACGTGGCTGAAGACCCGGGTTTGGGACCTCGAGGGCACATCCCACAAAGCCTTGAGGGTGTGTTGGGGATTTAAGGGGCATTTTGAGAATTTCCTGTGGGAAATTATGATAGGGTTTTGGTTTGGAGAGAGACTGATTTGGTCAGGACTGGAAAATGGCGACACATTCCAACAGGAATTGCTTTCTGGAAGGGTGGGGACTGGTCGGTACGTGTAAGCCTGCTGTGACTTCCGGCCCCTTAATAGCCAAAAGTCTGGTGAGTCATATCTAGCTTCCTTCCACTCCAGACCCCTGTTGAGCTCCGGGGTCCTGTGGACAAAGAAAGTACTCTTGTAGGCCGCCAGAGAGACAACCCTGACAGAAGATAGAATCCTGATCAAGGACCTCTTCCTGCCACTCTCAGCAAAAGCCATCTTAAGTACTGATGACAGCAGAGTTCTTCCATGCTGGCGAGCGGAAAGGCAAGTCTTTAAGGACATTATCATTGAGGCCGTTTAAAGTGCAATTGGCTGGAAAATAGATCTCTTTACTTCATAAAAATGGCCATGAATAGTCTTGTTATCTCCCCTGTTACTGGGACTTGAACCTAGGGACACTCTACCACTGAGCTACAATCCAGCGCTTTTTGTTTTTTGAGACAAGGTCTTGCTAGTCTGGCCTTGAACTTGGAATCCTCCTGCCTCAGCTTTCTAAATCGCTGGGATTTCTGGCCTGCACTACCATACCCAGCTGATCATAAATTGCTGAGGTCCAGGTCCAGCCCCGCTGGGGGATAGTGAGGATCCATGGTGGTCCTGAAGGACCATGGCATAACACTTAACATTCCTAATGGTTCTGATGTGGTGCGGTGGTGGTGCAGTGGAGCGGTTTGGTACTGCCTTGTAGGTCGTTCCTGCCTTGCAGACCTGCAGCAGCATCCCCCATGCTGTGACCCTGTCAGACAGCGAGTGCAGGAATGCCTTCACCAATAAATAGTCCTTTTTTTTATCCTTTCTTTTTTTTTTTTCTTTCTCATGAATAGCCTTGAAAGGAAAAGGGAGAGAGGAGAGAGGAAAGAAGAAGAAAATCAACTTCAGATCCTAGGACTGCAGTTATCATCACATCTTTGGCGGTATCCAATTCACTTTTACTCAAATGTCATTTTCCTTGCTGGCATTTATTACTTTCATTACCTTTCCAAAAAAATGAAAGGAAAAAAAAAGTCAACAGTTTAATATACTTTTCTTAGCATCTGAAGGGAGGGAAGATGTGGGTGAGTGGTTGTTAGCAGGAACTGGTGTTCTAGCATGTTTGCATTAGAGCAAGAACTCTTCAAAGTGAGCAGGGAGCGACAGTGCTTGGCACATCGTGACCCCTGAATACGTGAGAGCTGTTGTGTTGTTGTCGGTATTATTCTTTACAAGCATCGTGCTGTTTAGATGCTCTCTGGCTCACAATGACATGATTGTTTAACTAATGTATTTTGACTTTGCAGTGTTAGGAAAGCCTTACCCATTCAGTTGAGATTGTACTTTGGATTTTGAATTTGGATCTTTTTCCCAGGCTAGTGATATACATATAATACTCTGATATTCTCATCTCTCTCTCTCTCTTTTTTTTTTTTTTTTTGGTACCAGGGATTGAACCCAGGGGGGACTCAACTACTGAGCCACATGCCCGAACCATTTTTTATATTTTATTTAGAGATAGGGTCTTGCTTGCTAAGTTACTTAGGACCTCACTAAGCTGTTAAGGCTGGCTTTAAACTTTTGATGCTCCCGCTTTAGCCTCCAGAGCCATGGGATTACAGGCATGCACCACTGTGCCCTGCCTCTGATATTGTCCTGAAGCTGTGTAGTGCCAGTGAGCTTCAGCTTCTTGTCAGGCACATGATAAGGAGAGGAACAACTGATACTCTGCAGTGTGCTTTGTTGCTAAGCCAAGATGTTCTGTAGGTTAGGTGCATTAAATGCATTTCTGATTTAAGACTTTCAACTTATCACAGGCTGTGGATGTAGCTTAGTGTTTGCTAAAAACCCTGGGTCTGAGACCCAGCACCAGGAGAAGGAGAAGAAGAAAATCTTGTCACAGAATCATTTAAAAAAAAAAAAAAAATATATATATATATATATATATATATATATATGTGTGTGTGTGTGTGTGTGTGTG
>NW_025999987.1:200091-233183 GCF_001458135.2 Marmota marmota marmota | reverse complement strand
AAATATGTGTGTGTATATATATATATATATATATATATATATGTGTGTGTGTGTGTGTGTGTGTGTGTGTGTGTATTTATCTCTGGAAGAGATCTTAGAGAATGTCTTCTTTATTTTCACATTTCCAATGAAACCAAGTCAGAGAAAATGAAGAGACTCATTCGAGGTGGTTTGTGACAGATTCAGAAGATTCAGATCTGGATGCCCTAGATATATGCTTTTCAGTGGTACTGAGTAGGGTTTCAACACTTAACTTTCCCATGGATCAAGAGTGTCTTCTCCAAGTTACTCAGCATCTCTATATTTGCATACTTTAAGATGGTGCCAATAATTGTTACCTCAATGGGCATTGCTAATAGGTTTCAATGATACAGAGTGGAGGGTTAATAACTCTTGGTGTTCACTGACCAAATAAGGAGTTGTTTCTTACTCTCCTTCTTCCTCATATGTTTTGTTTCTCTCTGACCTCAGGTTCCTAGAGGTAGGCACCAGCCAATTCCATAAAGCAGGCTGAAATAGAAGGTAGACACCTGCCTTCAGCCTGGCATTACTGGACAATGGCAGCTGAGCGAAGGATGACCAGGTCCCTGAATTCTGCAGCCCAGACTTTGAGGGAACCAAAGGTGTTCTCAATGGTAAAAGAGGAGACTTTGGACGGCACAACAAAGAAAGAAGACAGTCCCTTGAAGCAGAAGTGCTTGTCACGGGAAGCCATATCAAACCCTCCAGACTTTGCAGGGCCTCTCCATCTGCCCAGTTTTGGGGAGGTAGAGAGCTCCAAGAAGGAGTACAGTCTTCCTTGGGGGCTAGGCCAGGAGTGGAGAAAGCAAGAAAGAGACACCACAGAAGAGAAGGTACGGCACCCTTAGGTGGGTGGGGTGGCAACATCCCTTCAGGAAGCCAAGAAGAGAGATTGTGGTTGAAAGTAAGGAGAACTAGCTAGAAAGAGGGAGGGACCAGGTCCTACTCTCCAGGAGCTCTTTCATCTATTCTCCTGCCTGTGGGTCTTTGCTTTTCTTTCCTATTTATATTATGCATATCCCACTCCCTTTCCTACCACATCTTCTTTTCATTTTTCTGCATCTTTCCTTTCCTTTCTGTAGGTCACAGTTGCTGGCTTAGTACCTATCTTTTTAAAATTTCTCTCTTCCTTCCATGGTTTTATTTTTCTCTTAGGTTTTAGTTCTCTGAATCTTTTGGGGGGTAGGGGAGGGCGTATCAGGGATTGAACTCAGGGGCATTCAACCACTAAGCCCCATCCCCAGCCCTATTTTGTATTTTATTTAGAGACAGGGTCTCACTGAGTTGCTTAGTGCCTCACCATTGCTGATGCTGGCTTTGAACTTGTGATTCTCCTGTCTTGGCCTCCTGAGCCACTGGGATTATAGGCGTGCACCACTGTGCCTGGCTCAGTTCTCTGAATCTTGAGTGTCATGTATATACACACTCTGAATCTGTTCTACTCTTCCAGATGCCTGTCACCTTTGAGGATGTGGCAGTGAATTTCACCTGGGAAGAGTGGGAATGTCTAGATGCCAGTCAGAGAGCTCTTTACCAGGTTGTTATGTCAGAAACCTTCAAAAACCTGGAGTCTGTGGGTAAGAGGTGGGGTCCTGAGTCATTACCTGGGCACAGTTAGCTTCACTGAACTAGTTCTGTGCCTTCCAGATGTGGAAAATCTGGGTCACTAAGCTCGGGGGTAAAAGGAGAAGAAATGAAAATCTGCATAAAGGCAGACATAACACTTGTAACATGATGACAGAGTTCTCAAAATATGCAAATTTGTCTATTCGTCCAACCTATATTTATTATGTCACTCATGTGCCAGGCACTTAGAATCTGGCCTTTTGCAATGTGTTTCTGCATCTAAGTGTACAGATTAAATTCTGTTTTGTTTTGTTTTTTAAGGACTTAAATCAGTAATTGTTTATTTGACTCACAGATCTATAGTCTGGGCAGGGCTCAACAAGGAAATCTTGTTTTGGTTTAGTATGGTGATAGCTGGAGTGGCTATTGGGGCTAGAGGATCCATTTTGATGATGACTCATTCATGTGGCTGATAAATTCACAGTAGCTTTTGACTGGAAGCTTGGACAGGAACCTGAGTTCTTCTTCCTGTAGAATTTTCCATAGGGCTGCTTGAGCTCCCTTCTAGCATGGAAGATGGGTTGCAAGAGGGTTTTTTTTTTTTTTTTTTTGGTTGTTGTTGTTCTGGGGATTTAATCCATGGGTGCTTTACCACTGAGTCACACCTTCAGCCCTTTTTATTTTTTATTTTGAGACAGGGTCTTGCAAAGTTGCTGACGGCCTCACTAAATTGCTAAGGCTAGCTTTGAACTTGCAATCTTCCTGCCTCAGACTGCTGAGTCTCTGGAATCACAGGTGTGAGCCATGGTGCCTGGCTGAGAGGATGTTTCAAAGGACAGGATGTGGTAGCTACCGATTTACTAAGGCCTGAGCTTGCAAGTTGGCACATCATAAATTCTGTCACATTCTGTTCATCAAGTGCAGAGCCCTCCAGATTAAGGTTCTTAAAACAAGCATACAAAAAGTAACCTGTTGACCAGATGTGAAGGGTCCAAGCCTGGGCCCAGCTTTACTCTTTCTTTCATTCCCACTTACCAGGAGGAATATTTCTGCCTAAATCAGATGTGGTCACCAAGCTTGAGCAAGAAGAGAGACAGAAGAGGGCAGATCTCCATCAGCCAAACAGAGAAGGCCTCCCTTCAGGTAAGAGTTGCAAAGGAGACAAAATCAAAAGGGCCCAGGGCAATCCCTGGAAAGGTGGAGAGCTCACTGAGAGAATCAAGTTTCTCTGTATATCATCCATTTTTCCAGCCTGGTTAGACTTGGAGCTAAAAGAGACCTGGAGATGAAAGGCTGAATCCTTGACTTGGTGATGAATGTCTAAGCCTTTCAGGACAAATAATGTCTTATCTGAGTAGCTTTGTCAGCTAATACCCCTATGATGAAAATTTCTTTCCAAAAGAAAAGAGAAGCAGGAGAGAAAAGTTGAGGGTGCATTGGAGAAGGGAAGACTTATTCCTGGGAGTAGAATAAGGAGTTAAGAAGATATCAAGCCAGACTGATTACATCTCCCAATTTGCTAGAACTGTCCTTCTCATGCCAACTTGATAGATTTTTTTTTTCTTTTGGAGGTATTGGGGATTGAACTCTGGGCTCCTTGCATGCTAGGCAAACCTCCACCACTGAGCTATATCCCTATCCCTTTTTATTCCTATTACACTTAATTAATTAATTAATTGATTAATTAAGCAGCACTAGGGACTGAACCCAGGGGGCTCTCTACCACTGAACTACAACTCCAGTCCTTTTTGTTTTTTATTTGGGTCTCCCTAAGTTGCTGAAACTGGCCTCTAACTTGCCATTCTTCTGCCTCAGCTTCCAAAGTAACTGAGATTACAGGCCTAAGCAACCATGCCTGGTTTCCAGTTTAATTAGTAATAACATATCTTTATTCTCAAATGTTCCAATTTGCATGATATAGTAGTCCTCCTTGGGCTGGGGGTAGAGTGCTCCCTTATCCACAGGAAAGTCTTCCAAAACCCCCTGTGGATACCAGGCACAGTGGAATTAGCTTGTAATCCCACCAACTTAGGAGGTTAAGACAGAAGGATTGCAAGTTTGAGCCCAGCCTGGGCAATTTAGCAAGACCCTGTCTCCAGATAAAAAAATAAAAAGGGCTGGAGATGTGGCTCAGTGACAGAGCATCTCTGGGTTCAATTTTCAGTAATGGTACCAGGGACACTTTACTGCTGAGCTACATTCCCAGTCCTTGCCCAGCTGAATTTAATTTATAAATTAGGAACAGTAAGGCATTAAACAATAATAGTAAAATAGAACACTTATAAAAAAAGTTCTGTGAATATGGTCTTTTTTCTCTCTCAAATTCTGGAATTTTCCATGTAATATTTTTGGACTGTGGCTGATTGTGGATAACTGAAACCATGAAATTTGAAGTCACAAATATGGTAGATTACTATACATTGTGTGGATATTTGTGGATATCTGTGGAGTAAGTGTCTGTGGGAGTGTGGACAATATTGGAATGAGAAAATAAATTTCAAGAAATGTGGCCATAAGTTAAAATATAGATCTCTGACATTGTTGGAAGATTCCAGTTAAATTTTTATTTGCTTATAATTTTTTTTATAGTTGTGGATGGACAGCATGCCTTTATTTGTTTAGTTTTTTATGCGGTACTAAGGATTGAACTCAGTGCCTCACACATGCTAGGCAAGCGCTCTGCCACTGAGCCCCAGCCCCAGCCCTATTTGCTTATAATTTGAAAAGCCTAAAGTTATTCTTGTCTCCATCCTATGAAGTTTAAGGGTGGGGGTAAATGTGCAGGTGGGAAAGTGATGGCAGAAGGGGAAGTGGCTCACTCTGGAAGGAGAGGTTGTACTGGCCTTCGCCTTGTGAATCTTGTGTCATTGATACTTCCTCATTTGCTACAGGAGACAAGAAAGAAGAACTTCAAGAGCCAGGTCAGAATCTAAGAAATGAGGGGGCTAGTGATGACAAGAAAGTCTCCCTTCTTCACAGAGGGACAAGCCAGAGACCACCTTCTGGCAGGATCTCAATGTTCCGAACATCCCAACCTGGACCACCCTTTCTCTGCAACACCTGTGGCAGGTGTTTCAGAAAGAGCTCCTACCTCCACAGCCATCTCTCCAGTCATCAGTTTGTTCACAACCCTAAGCAGACTAACATCTGTAACCGGTGTGGAAAGTTGTTCTGGAGCCGCAAGGCCCTCAGCCACCACAGGCGCAGACATCATGGAGAGAGGCCCTTCCGTTGCTTACTCTGTGATAAGACCTACTGTGACGCTTCTGGACTGAGTCGGCACCGCCGTGTTCATTTGAATTACCGGCCTCATTCGTGCCCCGTTTGTGGGAAGTGCTTCCGGGACAGATCTGAGCTCAAACGCCATCAGAAGATACACAAAAACCAGGAGCCAGTGGCTGGAAACCAGAAGCATGTTGTGAGGATTCCAGGCACCACAGCTGGATTGCGGGAGCCCATTGTCACGAGACAGAAGTCCATCCAGGGACTTGTGAACCAGGCACCAGTGGCTAGGATCCAGGAACCCAGATTTAAAACTAATAATTCTGTGACCAGGACACAAGTACCAGACAGTAGATCCTCCTACCGGAATACCAGATCCAACTCTATTACAGTGCAACCCTCAAGATTCAAGGTCTTCTCTTGCCCACATTGTCCCTTGACTTTTACCAACAAAGCCTCTCTCTCCAGTCACCAGAAGGTTCACCTCACAGAGCAGCCTACCTGCTGCTTCTATTGTGGCAAGTCCTTCAGCTCATCCTTCTGGCTCTCCAAGCACCAGCAGACTCACTGGAAACAAAAGATCTACCGATGCCCCATCTGTGACCTCTGCTTTGGGGAGAAAGAGGACCTTCTGAATCACTGGAGGAGCTATAAAGGCAAGGAACAGTACCTAGGCAGTCCCCATATATGCTGGGTAATCCTGGGCCAGAGCCTTGGCTGCTTTCATGATTCCCCGCGACTGGGAAGGATTAGAGACATGGAGGAAATAGATCTTCAGGAATCCATATCCCCAGGAGAGATGCAATATGGGAGAAGGCATGCAAAGGAGACAAGGCGAAGGAGGCAGTGAGGATCTCAAAACATAAATAAATGACCTTTGCAACAGAGGTCTTTGTGTTTGGTTTTCCTGAGGACTGACCTCCAGGGTCAAGAGGCTTGAGTAGAGGGAGAGAGGTGAATGGATGATGAATAAAATAAACAAAGAAAAGGGAAAGGATGTGTGCATATAGAAACTCATTATTATTAATTAGCACCTAACTTGTTTCTTTGTGTCTGATAGATCATCAAGTAGTATTTGTTGACTAAAACAATGTCTACTGTGATAGGTATGAAGATGGGAGAAAGGGATTAGAGGAGAGAAAGTTCAAGGGATGCAGAGAAGCTGTGGAAGTAGAAGGGAAACCATTCTAAAAGTGGATGTGCTGCTCAGTTCCCATGCATTGCTTCCTGTGGCCCTCCATAGGCTGCATAGACGAGACGGAGCTCTGGCCGGTATTCTATGTTCTCTCCCCACTTCCAGGTCTTGGTTAGGGCTCCCTACATCCTCACTCTGCAGCTCATTCAGCTCCCTCTTTGATATTTTGGACTCTTCCTATTCCTTCCCTTCTACCCTCTCAGCTCTGCTCAATAAGGGCTCAGTCTTGGAAGAAACAACCACCATTTGCAAATTGGATGTTCTGTAATTGGCAGTGAGGAGGATCTTGGTCTTGTTTGTGGGAGAACTCCTCCTGTCTGTGTTACTCTCCAGCACAGGTGTCCTCTGATGAAGAAGAGACCCACCTGGCTTTAGCCAGAGAGGGCTTCCTAGTGAAAGATGGAGAGGAGGAGAAACATGGGAAGCAAAAAAATGGCAAAGGAGGGAAGGAGCTGAGGAAAGGAAGAAAAAAGGTAGATGACAGAAGGGAAATCAGTTCTATTTTGAATTCAGAATGTTCCTAGAAGTGGCCAGTGAGTGTGCAACTTGATGGATGAGACATCCCCAAGGATCAGTCTCTGGACCCACCAGGCTCGCCTCCAACCTCGTCAAAATGCCACAGCACTCAGAAGGGATTTCCTAGAAGAAGGAGAAAATAACTTGAAAAATCAATGTCAGAAATTTCTATCATGAAACCCCTGAATCTGGGAAATGAAAAGACCCCTGAGGTCATCTTATTTCTGTGGCTGCCTTGGTAGTTGGTCTTGGAGGTGAAGCACTGGGCAGCTGCTGTTGAGAATGGGAGGGGAGATTCCTACTGGAGGGCACTGCGGGTAGAGCAGATGAGACAGTAGATGGGAGCAGCCCAGCTTCCCTCTGTGCCACCTGTAAACTTGAATCTGACAACTGCCTTCTTCCCTCTCCCTCATAGGGTGAGTCCTCCTCCACCATACTTTCCAGCCCCTCCTGTCCTGGGATTGGGCGTCTTCAGTAACCCCTTCTTTGTAGCTTCAGTTTCCCTTTCCTGGCTTTTTGTTCTCAGTTTATAAGAAAGAGAAGAGAACTTACTTAGTTCCTCAAGAAATTGCCCTGCAAACAAGAGAAAGAAATAGATGATCAATGGAAGATGGCTACCCCCTCTCACATCTTCCCTGTGGACACTCAAAATGACCCTTCCCTTTCCATTGAGGGGCCCCACAGATTTCGTAAGCAAATCTCCTAGCAACTCCTCTGAGGAGCCTGCCGATGGGCATGAGGACAGAAGAGGAATTCCAGGGTTCTGGTTGCACTGTTTCCCAGTCAGGGCTGCCTGGGTCCCCCACTGCTTAGTGGTTCTATTTACTGTCTCCTCCCCACCACCTCACCTGCCAGTCTTCGATGCAACCAGTTGTAGCAGATGATCAAGGCAACCAGGGGTCCAAGAACTGGTACGATTACAAACAGGGTTATCTTCCAGCAGGGCACCCTCAGAAAGTGGGGATCTGAATTGTTCATCAGAACAAACAGGGTTAATATGTATTTCTGCTCATACTCACCCTTCTCCTTTTGAGGCTTCTGGTCCAAGAACACCAAAGGACTCAGGACAGAGTCCAGGGAGTCCATGAACTTGGATGAGAAGCACCACGTCTTTATTCACATCACAGTATCCCAGTACCTGTACTTTCATTGCCAATGGAAATCACAGATGTTTTCCATCCCATTGGAGTTGTTACAGAAATCTCCAGGTGCTGTTTATGTTGAGAGTTGCTGCTACTGTATTTATGCGTTACTTTTGTTACTTAAAGGAACGTTTGTTAATATATCAGTTTGTTTATGTGTTGATGGCTGTATTCCAACACAGATTTTCTTTGTAATCCTATGTGTTATGTGTACATTTAAAAACTTTCTGGGGATGGGAATGTGACTTGGTGGTAGAGCATTTGTTTTAGCAAGTGCAAGGCCCTGGGTTTAATTCCCAACAAAAAAAAAAAAAAAAAGAAGAAGAAGAAGAAGGGATCCTTTCGTGGTACAAAAGGAGTTCAGACCTTTGATGTTAAAATCCTACAAAATAAAGATCCTCTTGCTCGTACATGTGTATGAGGCAGCAGGAAAGGCTGCTCAGCATAGGGAATGCCTGTGCTCTGCCTAATGCCATCTTCTAATTTCTATGAAATTCATTCATTTCAGCACAAATATTTGGATGCTCTTCTGTTGGCATTGTCCTTAGGCACAGAGCAATCTGTAGTAAATGAAAAAGACAGAGACCATATCCTCAAGGGATCAACTTTCTCTTGGGGCTTGTGGCATTACTGCTCCAAAAAACTTTCCCTGATTAGTTGAGTATGGTTACTTGGTCTACACTTATGAAAATTCACTCTGCCATGTAAGTACAGTAGATGTGTGTGTGTTTTGTTTTGTTCTGTTATTTCAAGTATGTTTCACCTCTCCAACTATACACAAAGTTTATGTGTTTACCTTCCTTTGTAATTCCTAAAAGAAAAATGTGTAAGGATTTAACACTTTACATTTGTAAAGGAATAGAAAAGACAGTAGAATTAATTGGACATAACTTTCCTAGCCCTGTATTTGTATACACGACACATCATGTATGAGTACAAGAGTGGGAATATAAACAGAATACGTTATAATTTATGTATGTATATTCTGCCAAAATACATTCTACTGTCATGTATAACTAAATATTTTAAAAAATATATTTTTAAAAATTTTGTAAAGCTGTTGGTATAGTACCTGGCACATGGTATAATAGTATTTGCTATTTTAACCAATCCTAGATGCAAATGATGACATATTTAAAGATAGAAAAAAGAGGGAGAATACCCATCAGAAACCAAAGGTTCTTTTTCCTCCAGGTGACTGGAACCTGGTTGAAAAACTAAGTTGACCCGGGAGGGCCGTGATACACCTGTACTTACCAAAGGTCCGGTGAAGATTCTCTAAAAGAAGAACAAATAACAATGGATTTAATAGGGCAATCTAAGAGGCTCCTTTCTTCTCTCTGAGTCTTTGTTTTCTTCTCTTGAGTCTTTGTTATTTAATCACTTAAAATTTGTTCTAGTCCTGACCCAGGAGAGGAAGGAAAGCTATAGGATTTTACTTCTGCTCTGACTAAAGGCACGGAGAGGAAGACCCTCTACAATTCGTGGCTGGTTATTGTTTTATAAATAGTGAATTTCCCAATTGAAGAGGAATTGAGGAGGGAGGGTAGCTGGAACTTACCTATTTCTGCTCGAAGTTTTCCTAAAACAGAAAAAGGCAACATTTTTAGTTCCTGCTCTGGCACTAGATAGGAGTCTGTCCATACCCAGTGCCGTAGCCCTTTGCGCAGGCTATTTCTCTACTGCCTAAGAGTGTCTTCAGGAGAGCAGGAAAAGGTCTAGATTTGAAACCAAGGGTTTGGCTCTGTCCCTGGATATTGTCTGGGTTGAATAGTGAAACAATGCAAAAGACTTCTCTAGTCCAGAACTTCAGTAAATAGGATGTGAGGGGCAAACATCTGTCACCCCATTGATTGCCAATGTTGATTCAGCTGATCTAGCTGGCTAGACAGGTGTCCCTTTCCTCCAGAAGCTGTACCCTCAGTTGAAGAGGAGAGCCCCGATGTTCTTCTGTCAAGGGTACATGAGTATCTATGTTCCCCGCTAGAACTTCCAAAGAAGCTCTCAAAAACCTCAGTAAAGCCAGGCACAGTGGTGTATGCCTTTTTTTTAATATTTATTTTTAGTTATATGTGGGCACTATATCTTTATTTTATTATTATGTGGTGCTGAGGATCGAACCCAGTGCCTCATGCATGCTAGGCTCTACCACTGAGCCATGGCCCCAGTCCTGGTGTATGCTTTTAATACCAATGACTCAGAAGGCTGAGGCAGGTGAATTACAAGTTTGAGGCCAGCCTTAGCTAGACTCCATCTCAAAAAAATGGGAGCCTGGGAGTGTAAGCTCTGTGGTAAATTGCTCCTGGGTTCAACACTTCCCACCGCCAGGCAAAAAAAAAAACCTCGGTAAACAGCAATGCCCCAAATCATCCTAGGACTTTATTACCTCTCCCACTGCTCTTTGTTCCTTTTCTGGTAGTTCTTAGTTCACCTTGTCACTCTACCCCACTGGGTTGTCATTTTGTAAATCTAAACCCACTTTCCATCTGAATGAGGAAGGGAGGAGCTAGATCTTTAGTGAGCAGCTACCTTGTGACTGGTTCTTTATTGGGCACTTTACATAACATTATCTCCTTTAATCCTCCCTACAATTTAGGAGGGAGAAAGGTTACTTGACAAATGAGGAAATGGGCTTGGAGAACTGAAGAATTTTGGTCATAGTTCAGTGCCTAAGACAGAATTCAGTCCCAAGTTGCCCAACTTCATCATTCTCATTCTTCCAAATCACTAAGATCCATTAAGGCAGTTTTTTTGTTTGTTTGTTTGTTTTGTTTTCAGGTGGGAGAAGTGAGCATCTGAGATAAATTCAAGATGACAGAAAAGACCCCACAAGATCCCACTAATACCTGTTCTCCCTTGTATACCCAAACCCTCCTTGTTACTTTATCCTCTTAGTAGCAGGAGAAAGTGATAGGTCAAAGTCCTTGTACTTTGGCAGTGGGGAGAAGGCTCAGAATGGAAGTGGTGGCACAAAAGAAGAAACTCATTGAGCCAGGCATGGTGGCACACGCCCATAATCCCAGTGGCTTGGGTGGCTGAGAATAGCAAGTTCAAAGCCAGCCGCGGCAACAGCGAGGCACTAAGCAACTCAATGAGACCCTTTCTCTAAAGAAAATACAAAATACAGCTGGTTGAGTGCCCCTGAGTTCAATCTCCAGTATGCCTCCCCGCCCAAAAAAAAGAGCCTCATTGACAGCTGAACCCAAGGCCTTGGGGTTGAATGGAAAAGATGGAGGGAAACTGGTTTTGAACACATACTATTGTGGTAGGGACTTTCATTTTCATTAAAACTCCTAATAGCTTAGACTTGCCTGACTTTGAAGCTCACTCTCCCTGATGCATGAAGCTATTGGATATGGTACAGAAGTTTGAGCGCTGCCACTTACAACTTGTGTCAATTTGAGCAAGTCACTGAACTTCTCTTGGCTTCAGTTGCCTCTTTGTATATGAGGCCATTACATGTCAGATTCACCTCCTAGGGAAATGCAAGCTCCTATTATACCATGTGAAAGCATTCGGTTAGATGTAAAATTTATCATTGTGTAATTCTGATCTTGAAAGTCTCTCAAAAGGAAATGTTAACTGACCCAACTCTAAGAGGTTAGCTACTGACAGGGAAGGATATTGATGGGCCCAACCTCTGTCCTGTACCTCTCAATCTGTGTTGCAGGCAGAGGAAGACAAGGCCCACGGTGATCTGCAGAAGGAGCACAGGCAGCACAGCAATGAGGACCAGCACTCCAGGGTTGATCCAGTAGAAGGGATCTGAAAGGAACAATTGATACCACCCAGGCTGTATCCTCAATTCCCAGCACAGCATCCATTAGCTGTTTTGAATAAAGAAACAAATATCACCAAGATTCAAAGAAGGTGACACAGAATTGACACCTGAGCTTAGCTTTGAAAAAGAAATGGAATAAGAAACGTAGAACAAGACTTTTGTCTATTATTGTATTCTCCATTTTAAAAAAATGCAGCACATACTTTACTTTTAAGGTTTTTTTTTTCTTTCTTTCTTTCTTTTTTGCATACTTCTTATACTTTCACAAAAGATTAGAATCATAGAAAGAGATAAAAGCAGACATTATCAGCCTCTATGAAATATGCCAAAATAAATCAAACCTNTTTTTTTTTTTTTTTTTTTTTTTTTTTTTTTTTTTTTTTTTTTTTTTTTTGATAATGGGGATTGAACTCAGGGCCACTAAGCCACATCTCCAGCCGTATTTTGTATTTTCTTTTAGAGGCAGGGTCTCACTGAGTTGCTTAGCACCTTGCCCGCCCGCCGCCTGCCTTTGCTGAGCCTGTCTTTGAACTTCCAATTCTCCTTTCTCAGCCTCCTGAGCTGCTAGAATAACAGATGTGTGCCATCGCGTCCAGCTACTTTTAAGTTCTTATTGAAAGTTACCTGTAGCTATATAATTAAGCAGGTTCAACCATCCCTTGGAATTCACAGGGGAATTGTTCCAGAAGCCCCTTGGAGGTCAAAGTCTACATATGTTCAAACCCCTTATATAACATGGCATGGTATTTGCATATAACTAACCTATGTACATTTTCCCAAATACTTTATTTATTTGGCCATGCTGGGGGTTAAACCTAGGGCCTTAAGCATGCTAGTTAAGTGCTGTACTACTAAGGTACACCCCTAGCCCCTTCCCATATACTTTATTTATTTTGTATTTGTGCATTACCATATACTTTAAGTCATCTCTAGATTATTTATAATACTTAATGCAATGTAAATACTATGTAAATAGTTCTACTGTATCGTTTAGGGAATAATTACAAGAAGAATTCTACATGCTCAATACAGACATCATCACCATTATGATGATGATGATAATGATGATGATGGTATGTGGATTGAACCCAGGGGAGATCCACTAATGAGCTACATCCTCAACTTTTTTTTTTCTTTCTTTTCTTTCTTTCTTTTTTTTTCTTTTCTTTTTTTTTGTAGTGCTGAAACTCAGGGTCTAGCCCTTTCTATTTGTATTTTAGACAGGATTTCACCAAGTTGCCAAGGCTGGCTTTGAACTTGCAATTCTCCTTCCTCAGCCTTCTGAGTTGCACACACAAGTGTGTGCCACTATGTCTGGCTTTTTTTCTGAATAATTTTGATTCTAGGTAATTCAATCCACTGAAGTGAAATTCATGGGTATGGAAGGCTAACTGTGCACACTTTTCTTTCTTTCTTTCTTTCTTTTTTGCATACTTCTTATACTTTCACAAAAGATTAGAATCATAGAAAGAGATAAAAGCAGACATTATCAGCCTCTATGAAATATGCCAAAATAAATCAAACCTGAGTCTGATCTTGCATAGATTTCTCAGTTCACCTGAAATAAAGGGCATGTTAATCAGAAATGTGGGAATGTAGTCAGCAAAATTCAGACTATGGGAAACCCCATAGGCAAATACAAATGTGGAAAGTCTGTTTGGATCTTACTCAAACAAACCAACTGTAAAAATACATTTATGAAAGGAAACCTTGAACACCTTGAACAATAGAACACTATTTGATGATACTAAGAAATTTTTGTTGATTTTTAAAGACATGATCATAGAATTGTGGTTGTTTTCTTTTTAAAAAAAGTGCTCTTATATTTGAGTGATACGTTCTCAAGCACTTAGCAATGAAATGATAATGCTGCTTGGGATTTGCTTCAGCAAGTTGCTAGGGAGTGGCAATGAACAGGAATCAGGTAAATCTGGTTGTAGTTGGTTTGATAACTGCTGAGCAGAGTACTTGGAGGTCCATTATGATATTCTCTATACTTTTGTAAGTGTTTTTAAGTTTTCATATTGAGTTTAAAGAAATGATTAGAGACTGTAAAATGACATCAAAAAAGTCAAAAAGAGAGATGGGAAACTTTTTGGAGAAGGAGTTTTCTATATTTAAAAAACATGGTTACTGCATTCATTCCTATATTTGTTTCACTTCCGGGCTCCTCAGAGTAGTCAAGTGGACTTAGTTGTAAAACAATCCTGTTTTCAAATTCTTAGGTATGCAGACCAAGAGAAGGAGGAGGGGTTTGGAATGCGGAAACCAGCTCAAAGGAAAACTTTCTCCCCTGAGGCAAAGCTTTAGGGTATTATTCTCTTAATTCTTTTTTTCCCTTTCTCTTTTGGTGAGGTGGGCCTCAGGGAGTGAGTTGGGGAGGCAGTTCCTAGGCAGAAGTAGTAAGCTGTTGAACAGGAAGGATGAAAATCTATAACCACAGAAATCCTTCCTATTTGACATCTTTGTGGGTAAAAATTCCCCAGTAAAAACAGCTGTTTGAAGAACATTCTGTGACACACAGAGCTATTTTCATGTCCCTGCAGTTCGTTTCTAGAAATAGTGCATTGTTATTCAGCACACAATGCCATCTTCTGGTTCCTACACTGCAACAGTCACCCCCAGCCCAGACACAAAAGTGAAGGATTGTCTGATGTTTGCACTGCAGGTGGGGGAAGAGGGAGGGTGAGGAGGGGAAAGGACTGGAGGCTCAGGAACTCAGAACATTTTTGTTCTTTAATTAAATGGCCATTAATCTTCAAAGCTTCCCCTTTGTCCACTTCACCTTGCCACATTTTAACCTTCCTAAGATGGAATGAATGAATGAATGAACTAACTCCAAAATCATCCATCACAGAAAACATACTGAAAATGGATTTCTGCAGAATTGAAGCAAATAAGGTAAAACCTACAGGTGTATCTCTTTCTGTAATTATATTCAGATATCTGCTTTGCTTGTTCATTTAGTTGTACTATGTTTTACTAGGAATATGGCTTTCAATAATGTTTCTCACCCAATGAAACACACACATACACACACAAACACATACACACACACAAAGATTTTTTTAGAACTATACTATATGGCTTGGAGGCATTTCATGATAAAAGCAAGTTAAAGAGTGTAGGGAACAAAAACCTTGTGACCTTGGGTTTGTGAATATATACATTATATACACACACACATATATACACATATATACATATTATATAATATTACATATTATATTAAATATATATATATTTTCATATATATGAAAGAATATCAACAAGAAAGTTAATATGAATTACTATGGTAGAAGAGCTTTCTCTCCAGGAGGGAGAATAGAAGTGTGACCCAACCAAAGAATAAAAAAGAAAAGCCCATAATTATCCATATGATTGTTCTTATTCATTGATATAAAAGTCTATATAATGTGTACATTTGTGGATACAATTTGAGAAAAAAATTAAAGAAAAAGGAAAATAGAAAAGATGAGAAATGGAGGCAGCAAAAATCCAGAATAATCCATCTATGATGATTTTGTATCACTAGAGGGAAATATGAATAATCTTTAAGTTAACCTTCCTAAGATGGAATGAATGTATCTAAGTATCCTAGGGGAACTTTTCTGTTTTGCTTTGGGATGTTCTTTTATTTGTCCTAAAGGAAAACATCATTCCTAGGGAGTCACAATTGATCAAATCCTATTACAGTGAATTCCTTTGTGGGTATGAATGTGGTATTTCATTGGATGACTCACCTTCCACTTTCAATTCCATTGCTGCCTCTTCTTGGTAAGAGTGATCTCGGAAGAAACAGGTGAAACCTCCTTCATCTGAGAACCTTACATTCCGAATCCTGAGAGTCACCTTTCCTTCACCAATAGACTCTTTCAGCAGCTCTGTCCGGCCCCGATATTCAGGTGCCTGCTCAGCATCTTGGTCCTTGCCATTTCTGTAGAGATGGACCACCCTAGAGAAGGGGGGGCGGTACCACCCCACTTCCATGCCTGTAGCATTCTTCCCAGGAGATATGCGACATGGCAGCTCCGCTTCATCCCCGACCAGAGCCCGGATGGGGTGCCCTAGACCTATCACTCTGAACTGTCCTGTCCAAGACACCAAAGAGAAGAAACTGAGGGTCAGAGGGGCCCTTGACATGGGAAGAGCTGTTTCGAACAAGAAAGGGAGGAACACACTCAACTGTTAAGTGGAATTCAAAAGTCAGTGAGGAGCTCATTTTTTCCTTTTGAGCATACACCAAAACAGTCTCTAGTCATAGAGATGTCCTGATTGTCTTGTACAGAATATTCTAGTATGGGATCATCTTGACAGCTGCTGCCCACATTTTTGCCAGCAGCATCCATCTCTGATTCCCACCAATCCTTTAGGTTCTACCTTGGAATGTGGTCCAGTATCTTGAAGTTTAGTTTTCCCATGCACCTCCCTGTTTTGTCCTAGCTATACTGGTCCCCTTTCCCCCAGAGGTTTTGCTTTCATCACTCTCTATGACTTCTCAGCACTCTGTCCTTGTTCACACCCTGTTCCCCAAATTCTACTCTAAGATCTTCTAGTGGTGGCTCTACTTCACTCTTCTTTACTCAATGTACCTTCAACCACATTCCAGATCTTGTCCCTGCCTTAATATCTACAAGTCTTTTTCCTATGAAGACAGGTTTTCCAAGCTAGACTCTGAGCTACCAGATAAGGCTGGTTTCTTCCTTAGATCCTGGGGATGGGCTCTGGTTTCAGAGATCTGAAAATATTTCTCCTGCGAATATCTAGACTGGACCTATTTGTGAGTCAGGGGTCTCCCTGAGGTTGGAGCCCTGTCTTCTTTTCTTTATGGTACTGGAAATTAAACCCTGGGCCTCAAGAATGCTAGGCAAGTGCTTTGCCACAGAGCTATATCCTCACTTAAAGAAATCAGCATTTTAGTTAGATGTGGTGGTGCATGCCTATAATCCCAGTTGCTTGGGAGGCTGAGGCAGGAGGATCGAGAGTTCAAAGCCAGCCTCAGCAATGATGAGGCACTAAGCAACTCAGTGAGACCTTGTCTCCAAATAAAATATAAAACAGTGCTGGGGATGTGGCTCTGTGGTTGAGTTCCCCTGAGTTCAATCCCCAGTACCAAAAAGAAAAAAGAAAAAGAAATCAGCATTTTTTTCTTTCTTTGTGGTGCTTGGAATTGAACCCAGGACCTCATGCATGCTATACAGTTACACTACCACTGAATTACACCCCTAGCCTTTCTGTTTCTTTTTTTCTTTTTGTTTTAAACATGAAACGCTTCATGAACTTGCGTGTCAACCTTGCTCAGGAGCCATGCTAATCTCAATTGTTCCAATTTTAGTATACATGCTGCTGTGCTGTGCTGCTGAAGCAAGCACCACTTCTGTTTCTTTTATTTCTCCTCTACGTGGGATAAAAAAGTTCCCCCATGAAAACTTATTGGTGCCTAATTCTGCAGGGCAAGTTCTCAAACATAACAATATGTTATAACTCAACATTTATTTGGAATTTACTACAGGCATTGCTAAGCATGTTACATATCTCATCTTATTTAACATTAACAGCAACTGCAAGAAGTTATAATTTTATCCCCATTTGAGAGGTGAAAAATCAAAACCTGGGCTAGGGGTATAACTCAGTAGTAGAGCACTTGCCTAGCATGTTTGAGGTCCAGGTTCGATCCTCCAGCACCACACATGTGCATGTGAACATGCCATGTATGAATTCACACACACACACACACACACACACACACACAGTTTGGATTCTATTCTGAAAGGAGCCACAGAGGTTTTAGAGGAGAGTTGTGTTAGTAGATCTAAGTTTTTAGAAAGATAACTCATATAGCTGTTTGAGGATGATTGGAGATGAGCCCTGGGAAACTACCCTTTCTGTTCTTGGAACTCCACACAGCAGGGATAAACAAATCTTACCTGCATAACTGGAAGACAGCTGAAGGAAGAGAAAGGTGAGGACACAGTTGGGTAGAGAGAAGCTTGATAAACCTGCCATCTCTGCTGTTACTGGGGACAGAGAGTCCCCTTGATGGGGTCAGGCCAAGCAAAGACCCTTGGGCTGCATGTCCCTTACCCCTGGGAAGCTTGAAGGGAGGATCTGGGAGGCAGTACTGCCCAGGGCCCTGCCTCCACTCGGGCCACTGCTGCAGCTGTGCCCTTAGGAACAGCTCCACGTCACCCTTGCCAGACACTTATACAAAAGGGCTACAGACTAAGGGGATGACCAGGATTTGCCTTCCCCACCCCCCTCAGAGCAATGGAGCAGTGTCTGCCTGGTACTGAACCTTCCTCTCTTACCACCTCCCAGTGAGCTAGCCTTAGAGAGGGCATCTAGGGGCCAGTGGGATCGATCATCACTGGACCTCAGAAGAGGCTTGTTCATGGAGCCTGTAAGTTTTTTTGGATCTCTCTTACCTCCTGGAATTAGTGAAGGGAGCATGATTATTGTTGACTCTTTAAAGGAAGAGGATCAGCAGCAAGAGGAGGAGAAAGAGGACAAGGACAAGGAAAGACTATTTAGCCTTGGCTTCCTATTTCTATTGTCTCACAACTGTCATTACCAGGTCATTTTTCTTGATGTCAAATTCCCTGTGTTCTACTACAAATCCAGCTCCCTTTCTTATGCTTCAGATATGGGACAGGTTTCTTGAGCTTAGTTAGTCTTTTACCCCCAAAGAATGTGCTTGGCAAAGTTATAAGGTGGACATCAGGAACTGATGATCATCTCTGCCCAGAGAGGCAAGCATGGAGGAAGAGAATCAGCAACTGATGATCAACACAGGCATCAGGGACAGAGCCAGCATGCAGGACACATCCCTCAGCCTTGTATTGTTCTCTGATTTCCTTGGTGTCACAGGGGAAAGAGAGTATGAAATGAATATGAACTTTTTTCTTACCTTAGACTCAGCTGAGAACTGCACAGTGAGACCAGCATTGACATGAAGTTTCTTATTATTATTAATCTGGGGATAAAATCCAGGGCTGCAAGCATGCTAGGCAAGTACTTTAGCACTGAGTTACATCCCCAGCCCTATTTCCCAATCTTAAAGCAAGAATGCCTCATCAAATAAGAAAAAGGAGAAGGATAGACAATTTAAAGCCAAGCTGTCCAACATGGTAATCACTAGCTACAAAGAGCCATTAAAGTTAGAATTAATTAAAACAAGATAAGATAAAAAATTCAGTTCCTGATTGCATAAGCTGTTTCAAAAGCTCATAGCACCCCAGCTAGTGGTTACCACATTGGACAACACAAATGTAGAGCATTTCTATCATCACAAAAAGTTAGTCAGGCACACAGAAGGTAACATTGGGAAGTAATGGGTAGAAGCATGTGTGGGGCATACATTTTTGCTTTTGTCTGACACAGGCATAACAGGCTAGAAGGATAGATTATAGTTAGCTGAATGTGAAACTTGCTTATTCTTTCTCCCTGCAAGATAGATGAGTTTGGGCATAACTAGGGTTTGGCTAATTTGGAGTCCTAAGCTTGAAAGTCAAGGTCAGGGGAGTGAATCTTATGTGAAAAGGAGGCACAATGTATCTGCTGACTTCCTTTCAAGTAGAAATTCTCTTTCCAGAACCCAAGTGGCCTGGGATGCTCTGCCTCCATGATGCATATTCAGTAGGTGAGTCATGCATAAGATGCTTTTCTAGGCAGGGATGGTAGGGTGTTTGTAATGGTTCAGCACCAGGCCAGCTGTCAAAAGCTAGATGAGAGATCAGGATGGGGGTGGAAGAATGGGAGTGTTGGGATGGTCAGAGTGGATCAGGAACTAGTCAGCCAATCAAAACCCTTTTGGGGAAATCACAACATCTCTGGAAAAAAAAAATCAAAACCAAAAATCCTACCACCTTATTGAATGCTTCCATGTGTCACTCTTCCAATCAATTTATATAGATTAACTCATTTAATCTTCATAACAATAAAACAAACATTAAAATATTTTATTCCTCAAAAAATTGAGGAACAAAAGAGGTAAAGTAACTTGCTCAACTAGGCAGCAACAGAACAGGGATTTCAAGCCAGGCTTTCTAGCCTCAGCATTGGCATCTGTGGCCATTACACTACAGGGCACCTGATGAGTCACCTTACTTCTGTCTGTGCTTTCAGATACCTCATATCTCCTGAAAGAGAATGGATTCCTGGAGCTATGATGAGAAGTCCATTGGATGGCATGGTTATTGAGCAAAGTTGATGTATATAAGAGAAGGGAGAGAAGCCACCAGCAAAATTAAGCCAACAGGTTTGCCACATACAGAAATCTGGGGTGTAGCTGGGCATGGAAGTACATACCTAGAATCCCAGCAACTTGGGAGATTGAGGCAGGAGGATGGCAAGTTCCAGGCCAGCCTGAGCAATTTAGGGAGACCTTATCTCAAAAAATAAAAAAATAGGGCTGGGGTTGTGGCTCAGCGGTAGAGTGCTAGCCTTACAGTGTGAAGACCTGGGTTCGATCCTCAGCATCACATAAAAAATAAAATAAAGGTATTTTGTTCAACTACAACTAAAAAATAAATGTTAAAAAAATAAGAGAGAATACACACTAGAATGCACTATCTTGCATTCACAATGAGGAAAGAACATTTGAGAATCTACCAAGAAGTCTGCAATTCAAGGAGGGAGCCCCTCTCACCAGACACTACCCCTGCTGACACACTGATCTTAGACTTTATAGTCTCAGAACTGTGAGAAAATAAATTTCTAAAAATATTAAAAATAAAAAAGGGCTATGACTGTAGCTCAGTGATTGATAGAGTGCCCTTGGGTTCAATCTCCAGTGCCAGGGAAAAAAAAGAATTCCAAGATGTGACTGTGACCACAGAACATTTTAACTTAGTGTCCCCTTGTAGGCATGGGACCTTATGCAACTGTCCTGGTCACATAATAGTTGTGTACTTAAGTTATTCTGGTTAGTCCACTGAGAATAACAGACTACAAAATGTTTCCACTTAGCCAGATGCTTTAGGAGTCCTAGAAAAATAAAAACATGTTTTTGTTTGTTTGTTTGTTTTCAGGCTGGGGGTGATCTTGAGTATTTAACCCAGGATGCTCTACCACTGAACTACATCCCCAGCACTATTTAATTTTTAAAATTTATTTATTTTTGTAAATAAATAAATTCTACTGAGGATTGAACTGGCCATTCTGAAACTGGGCAACTGTCACTTTGCTTATCATCTTGGAGCTGAGCTACCTCTCCAACCTTTTTTTTTTAAATTTTTTTTAAAGTTATTGATAGACTTTTATTTTATTTACTTATATGCGGTGCTGAGAATCTAATTCAGTGCCTCACACATGCCAGGCAAGTGTGCTACCACTGAACCACAGCTACAGCCCCTCCCCAACCCCTTTTATTTTTATTTTCAGGTAGAGTCTCAGTTGAAGCTCCTTGAACTTTCGATCTTCCTGCTTCAGCCTCCTGAGTTGTTGGGATTACAGGTGTGTGCATCACTGTGTCTGGCAGTTTTTTCATTTTTTGTGTGTTCCCCGTTATTATTCTGAAATTCACCAATATTTTCATATTTTCAAGGGAAAGAATTCAGCTTGTTATGAGTCTGATGAAATCAGTTTGCTTCCCTTCCCACCTCACTCCCTAAATAGGAATGGGGTTTTGTGGATTTTAACCAAGTGCTATGGAATGTCGTGTGGAAGAGGCATTAGATAGTTCTGTAGGCCTATCTAAGTCAAATTTCAGCCCAGTCCAAAGATGACTTTCTCCACCAGAGCTGTCCAAGGTGGGAATGGACTGCTGGAGTGAGCTTCCCATTCCTGGATGTTCCCGCCAGCATAGAACAGAAGTTTCTTTAGAATACCCTAAGCTTTCCCCCCACCCCCTTTTTTTTAATCCACTTCTTTTCCTGCTCTTCCATGCCTCCTTTCCATTTCCCTGTCATCTTCACTTTTCACCACTTTGACTGCTGAATCTTGCAGGTAAGGAAGGAGGTGCTCCCAAGTCTGCCCAGCAACACTTCAACCACTTCACCACCAGTAATAGGTTGCAGGGAGGCTTGGGGGCAGGAGAAGAAGCAGCGGTCACAAACCCTCTGAGTGAGGTGTCTGTGCGCGGTGCTTGGAACCTCAGTCCCTACTGGCAAAGCCTTTGTCCTTTTACTTTACACCCTCTGCCCTTGGTTACCTGCTTTTCCGCAGCTGCTTTTTTTCTTTTAATCCGGCCCAGAAGCCTGCATCCTATAGTATTGGAACAGGAAGACCCAGTGGCCATTTTGGCACCCTAGTCCAGTCCCTGGGAGGAGGATCCACATAATGATGGCCCTTCTTTCACTAGAGGCTCCTCGAACACGAGGAATGTGTATTAATGGCTATTTTGAAGCTGCGCAACTGTCCTTTTCCTTATCATCATGAAGCCTGGCAATCACAGTTGATTTTTTTGTTGTGTTTGTTCCCCTAGCAGGGAAAACTATATGAAGGGATTGATTATGTAATCTAGAATTTCTAGAGCTCTTTAAAGACATAATATCCTTATTTCAGAATATAGAGGACCTGGCATCAGCATTTATAATAGGATATTTACTAGAAGCCTGGAATGCTCAGATGCAAATACCTGCTCCACACTTTCCCAGATGATGAAGGAACACTAATTAGCTGTCCTGTAAAAAGACTGGTGAACTCCTGCAGATAGTTTAAAGAAAACTCAGTTTCTTTATCTACAAATGGGGATTATACTGGTCACTTCATGTGACAGATTTCAATGTTTCAATGAGAGGAGGTACATAAAGTGCATAGGTAGGCCTATGTCTGATTCTCCAAAACAAACAAACAAAAAAGCAAAAAAACAACTGTTATACAGAACCTGTACATAGAATGTTCGCCCATAAGGCATACATATGTCTTGTTAGGAATAGAGTAATGAAAATAATGAGGACTGACATAGCCTAGTCTGTTGAAAGAACGAATGATAAATTAAAACATACACCTTTAAATCTCTAGGTTGCGGTTTTGCAAGAAGATACCTTCTTGTATTCTAACACCTCTAGGTCAATATTTACTTATCATTTGTTTGTTTGTTTTGGGGAATGGAACCCAGGGCCTCAAACATGCTAGGCAAGCACCCTACCACTGAGCTCCTAGGTCAATATTTATACTTTTACTTGACCGATCATACCAATTTGTTAACTATCAGTACAAACTATCAGGTTTGTACTTTTCACTTGATTCTTGATTAAGAACTCTGAGTCCTGATGAGCAACTTCAGGTATGTGTGGAAGTCTTCTTTTTTCCTAGTGCTGGGATTCAAACGCAGGTTCTCATGTATGGCAAGGGCTCTACCACTGAACTATATCCCTAGTCCTCTGGAGAAGTATTGGAGAGTCAGGAGAGAACCACACAAAACAGCTTTGGTTGCTTTTCGAGGGTCAGATACTGAGTTGTGTAGGGCCTCACCAAGGCTGACCTCAAACTTGCAATCCTCCTGCCTTAACCTCCTGAGTTGCTGGGATTACAGGTGTGTGCTACCGTGACTGCCTGAGTTAGTGCCTTTCCTCCATCTTTCCTTACTTTCCCTTAGTGGTTTTACTCATGTCCACTTCCACAGCTTCCAAGATTCTAAAAAGCCAGGACCTGAATCCTTCTTCCTGTGTCATTTTCCTTTCTGCTCCAGAAAGAGGACACATTGATTTTTCTCACCAGTGGCAATCCATCATCTCTTTATATCTGTTAGATGCTTCTGGACTTACAGCACTCAGCTCTGGGGGTTACTCAATAATCTTCCCAGTGTCAGACATGAAAACTGATTTTAAAATATTGAACACAACCAAGATTTAAAAATATTGAACATAACCAAGTTAAATCACACTTAGTCATTTTTCACAACAGCCATTTTGATTAATCAGAGTAATTTGGTTTCCATTTGCCCTTGGTTCTCTGCAGCATTCTGAATGGTTGGTATTGGCAAGTCAATGGATAAAGAAGGCATGTGAGTGTAGCTGGTTATTGTGGGGGTACACCTGTAATCCCAGCCATTTCAGAGGCTGAAACAGAAAAATGGCAAGTTCCAGACCAGCTTGAGCAACTTTGTGAGACCCTATCTCAAAATAAAATTTAAAAAGGGCTGGGATGTATCCCTGTGGTAGAGCACTGCCTAGCATGCATGAAGCCCTGGGTTCAATCCCTAGTACCTCTTAAAAACAAACAAAAAAACTCACACATAGTTACAGGTTTATCCCATAAAAGTTCTTGTGGAAGGCAAAAAGACCTCTGTTAAGTTATATGTATATTTGCCTGTAATTTTTAAAATATGCTTCTTTTTTTTTTTTTAAAGAGAGAGAGGAGAGGGAGGGGGAGAGAGAGAGAGAGAGAGAGAATTTTTTAATGTTTATTGTTTAGTTTTCGGCAGACACAACATCTTTGATTGTATGTGGTGCTGAGGATCGAACCCGGGCCGCACGCATGCCAGGCGAGCGCGCTACCGCTTGAGCCACATCCCCAGCCCCTAAAACATGCTTCTTGACACTGTTGATTCAGTTACTGGTTTAGTAATACCATAAGGCTTGAACTGGTTTAATATGTTACTACTATCACTCAGAGAAGCAGGAGAACTTTGTAAGGAGCCTGGTAAACTGTAAAGGAACTCAAACCCTTAAAATTTGTGGGTGGAGTTGAATGTGGATATGTGGGTGATTAGGGGTGGGCACAGTGATCTAGGATTTGTTCTGGTTATCCTTCTGGGATGGCCGTGAGACATTTACAGGCATTTCAACTAGCCCAGCACAGCTTTCTGCTTAATTGGGGTTCCTCAGGGCTGTATACTATTATATTCAAATCAAGGCCAGGAGACTGCCTTGAGGCTCACCAGAAATGGAGTATTTACTTTTTATTGCGCTCACTGCTTGACATATTTTCACAGTGAGCATATGGCCTTTATAATAATGACTTTTTAAAAAACAAACAAACTTGAAAAAGCATTTGTTCCTTAGAAATGGTCAATTTCTGAAGAGATCTAAGCTTCCTTTGTAACTAGTGCCATCTAATGGTTAAGGTAAGTTATTGCTCTGAATTTGGTCACAGGCACAGGGAAGGATGCTGGAAAATTCAACATTGAAATGCCAAAGGGGAGGGGGAGACACAGCATACAAAAATCACTCCCTAAAATTGTACACAGTTTAGGGAGCCGGGGTTGTGGATCAGTGGTAGAGCGCTTGCCTAGCATGCATGAGGCACTGGGTTTGATCCCCAGTACCACATAAAAATAAATTAAAAAAAAAGATATTGTGTCCATCTATAACTAAAAATAAAAAATTAAAAAAGTTGTACACAGTTTTTACTTGCTGAAATAGTAACACTCCAATTCACTCACCTCTAAGGACATCCAAGGACTTGGTGGTAAAACATACCATTTGAATGCCAATTGAAGGAGTACTAATTTGTGTTCATTTGAAATTTTTACATTCTTAAGCATGTTTCTACCATTGTATCTGTTTCTCACAGCAGTATGTTAGATAATCAGATAAACTAATTTTATTCTCACTTTAAGAAACCAAGGCCAGAGGGGATATAATGAGTCAGCCAGGTGATTACTGTCATAGCAAGATCCAGGACCCAAGGTTACCCAACTGGCCTGATTTTCCAGGTGTTTATGCTATAGGATATCTCTCCTATATCTATCGTGAGGTACCGGAGAGTAATCCAAGGGGAAGGGGAATTAATTATTTTTCTCTTATTTGTATTCTGCTCTATAATATAAATTTCTTTCCCAGAGTGGTTGCACTAATATATATTCATGCTAACAGCATATATATCAGACTTCATTGTCAACACTTGATTTTATCAGATTTTTTTTTTACCTTTTTGCATTTAACAAACCCTTAGTGAGTAAAATAGTATTTCATTTATTTTGTTTGTCAGAGCTAACAATTTTTGAGAGCCCCTGTGGGCTAGGCGCTTTTACATACATGAGTATCTCCTATAATCCCCATAGCAACACCAGGAAGTATATATTATTATTCCTATTTAAGAATGGGGAAAGTGAGGTACTAAGAGGCTAAAGCAATGCTTGGTAGATCTTAGAGTGCTTGTAGTGGGGTACATATTGACTATTACAGGACTACGGTCTGGAGCAGCATTCAGAGATGGTGAAGACCCAAGAATCTGAGTATAGGATTTGGAAAGGAGGTTCCTGAAAGAAAAAGGAGAGCATCTTTCAGCTTGCTGCTTCTGACATCTTGGTTATTGGTGGAGGGAAGTGAGAAAGTACATATTCTGGGCTGGGAAATTCAAAAGACTCCATATTTCTGTTTCTAAATCAACCACAAAAATTCAATAAATGCCTCCTACGCTTGTAACACTATACACAAACATTTTTTTCCCTTGATTTCCCTGTGTCTTAGAGGCCTGGATCATATCTATGAATTTCTCTCTCATAAAAAATTACTATTTTTTTTTTTTCAGTGTATAGAGTACTTTATCTTGGTTAAGGCTCATGATATTGGCTTTTTTTTTTTTTTTTTTGCACTGGGGATGGAACCCAGGGCCTTGTACGCGCTAGGCAATGCTCTGCTACTGCATGACATCCTCAGGCCTTTTTATTTTGAGATAGGGTCTTGCTAAATTGCCCAGACTGGCCTTGAGTTTGCAATCCTGCCGCATCAGCCTTAGCCTTCCCTCAGGCTTCCAAGTAGTTGGGATTATAGGCAGATGCCATTTGGCCTGATCTTTTTTATTTTTTAATAGGTAAGGAAACTGAAAATCAGAGAGGGTAAGTTGCTCACTATAATGGCTGCTGCTTCTAGGATGCTGCAGCAGATTTGATTCTAGTGTTTTTTGTTTGTTTTGTACTGGGGATTGAACCTAGGGGTGCTTTACCACTGAACTATATCTCCAATACCCTCCCACACACACCTTTTTGAGACAAGGTCTCACTAAATTCCTCAATCTGGTGATCCTCCTACCTCTGCCTCCTGAGTTGCTGGGATTACAGGCCTGCACCACTCTGTCTAGCTGATTTTAGATTTGTTTGTTTGTTTGTTTGCTTGCTTGCTTGTTTTGTGGTGCTGGGGATCAAACCCAGAACATCAATCATGCTAGGAAAGTGCTATTCCCCTAGCCCTCTAGTTTTTTTTTTTTTTTCATTTTTCTGGAATAAATGAACCTAAATTGCATTGTCTAAGAAACAATTACATAACTGAGAAAAGTGGGCAAGTCAGTAACTTATTCATTCCCCTCCCCACAAGTAAGGAAACACAACCCTCAGCATTCTCTTTACTTCTCCACTGAAAATACATGTGAAAAAGACTACATATAAATAAACAGGCTAGTCTATAGGTGTACTTTACAATGTGGTATAAAAATTTCTTATAACTATGTTTTTATAAATTGAATAATCTACATTTCATCTGATAAACCTGAAGTTTGATAAATAGAAATTTATTCTATTATAAATCTCTTTGAAACAAAGTAATTCTATTTCTAATTTACATTTATTGGACTCACTCAAAGACACATCCACCCTGCCCTTGAATTAAAAGCAAACTGATTCTCTGAAAAAAGTTCCAAACTTTTTCTTCTCTAAGACTGAAATAACTTCAAGATAGAATTTGGGGCTAGGATTGTGGTTCAGTGGTAGACTGCCTGCCTAGCATGCATGAGGCACTGGGTTCGATCCCCAGCATCACATAAAAAACCTAAATAAACAAAATAAAGGTATTGTGTCCATCTACAACTAAAAATATAAATATATAAAAAATAATTTGGAGATAGTGTGAGACCCGTTAGTGCCCAGAGGAGAAAATCACTCAGGAGTTAAAATCAAGAACAGTTTCAGAAGGCCGGCTTATTGCAGTTTGAAACATTTTCATTGTCCTCCCTCATGAGTTCATTCATCCTCCCTCCCACACATTAACCCCAGCTCACTTTGTACTCTTGGGTCATAGGCCTCAAGAATTAGGGGCAACATTACCCCCAATCTCCTTAGAAAAATGTTGATAAGAAGCTAATAGATTCAGGGACACTTGCTTGGTACATTCCCCCTGCTGTTTTATGTTTTCCCCCTGGTGGCTTCACTTGGGTTGGGCATGGCAAGTCTTCAGTTCTAGGACTTAGGGAAGAAGCACAGGAGGAGGATGAAAGAAGACTCCTTGGCCAGTCTGCCTTGTTGGTGACTTGACAGCAACCAGAGACAAGAAAGTAAAGTTTCCTTTTATGGTCCATCAGATTATGATATCCTTTTTTTTTTTTTTTTTTATACTCTATCATCCTACTTGTAGTTATCTGGACAGAATAAAAGTTGGCTCCAGGCACAGATGGAAATTCTCCCCCTGCATCCCTAATTTCATAGCAAGATCTTAGGATAAAGATCAAGGAGAATGATCCTTGGATGGACACTATAAGAGAGCAAGCAGAGGGCTGGGGTAGAGCTCAGTGGTAGAGCGCTTGCCTAGCATGTGTTGAGGAACTGGGTTTAATCCTTAGCACTGCATAAAAATAAATAAATAAATAAGGCTGGGGATATAGCTCAGTTGGTAGAGTGCTTGCCTTACATGCACAAAGCCCCAGTATGCATGCATGCATGCATGCATGCATGTATGCAAAAATAAATAAATAAACAAACAAAATAAAGATATTGTGTCCATCTATAACTAAAAAAAATATTTAAAAAAATAAAGAGAGTGCAAGAAGAGTGATAAGACCCTCTTCCTAGTAATAGCTGGCTGTACTAGTAGTCCAACTTGTGTTACCATTACTGCTGCCATATGGAGTAGAACTTATGCAAGCACTAGAAATCTTAACTGCATAGCCACTGGAGGACTCATGGGCAGTGGAGGGGGATGCACAGAATTCCTGCTGGGCCTAATGCTGGTGAGGAAGCTTCCTTGGCTGAGTAGTAAGATAAGGATATGGGGCACACAAACATCATTGACAACAAAGTGACAACATCTACAAATAGGGTGAATAAATAAAGATGAAAAGAAAATGCAGATAAATGCTAGATAAGTATCTGAAGAGGACTCTGTCTGCAACCCAGCCAAAGCCCTGCTCTATGGCAGGGTGAATCTATTCCCAACAAAACTCTTACCAGGTAATGATTACCCAGTGTATTCATCCACAGCAGCATCAAATATGCACAGAGGACTCTTGAGAAGACAGACCCCTGGATGACTTGGAGATGCTTCCCAAAGCTGCCCATTGAGCTGAGCAGGATCTCTGGAGCCAGTGTCTTCATCTTTGCTTATTATATGTAAGACATAGGACAGATTATTAAACATGTGTTGAGTTCCATTCTACCCACTTATGAAATGGAGGTAATAATATCGATGTCAGAGAATGTCATAAGGAGCCAAACAATCTACACAACCCCAAACAGGTTATAGCAAAATAAATGCTATTATTTTTATACAGTATCTTGTGTGCAGAATGTGTCACTATTAAGAACCATAGAAAAAGCTTTCCATTTCACCAACACCTAGCAGGATTTTGACAAATAATACCTTTGACAAAGAACTACCTGGTTGCACTATTTGTTACATTTAGATCTACACAGAAACAGAATACTTTAATGGTGAATAATTTACAAAGAACTCTCTCTTTCTCTCTTGTAATTCTTTCAACTCTTTCTCCACTTGTCAGACAAGAAGACAAAAGCTCAGAACATTTATAGGAGGCTAATAGTTTTGGAAAGTGGTGTGAAAACTAATCTTTGAGTCTGAAAAGCATTTTGGTTGGTTGATCTTTGTGTGTGTGTGTGTGGTGCTGGGGGTTAAATCTATTGTCTTATGCATGCAAGGCAAGCACTATCAACTGAGCTATATCCCCAGCCCTGGTTGGTTGCTCTTTTATTAAGCTTCTAACCAGGTGACAGGTACCTCACAGCTCTTGTAGTGGGCAACACATCCAAGGTTCTTGCCCTCGTGGAAGTTAGTGCCAGTCAGAAGGGAAGATATTAAATAAATTATTCCGGGGCTGGGGATGTGGCTCAAGCGGTAGCGCGCTCTCCTGGCATGCGTGTGGCCCGGGTTCGATCCTCAGCACCACATACAAACAAAGATGTTGTGTCTGCCGAAAACTAGAAAATAAACATTAAAATTCTCTCTTCTCTCTTAAAATAAATAAATAAATAAATAAATAAATTATTCCATAATTATTTTAACTACCACTAAGTTTTTTGGTTTGTTTGTTTTTTGTAATGCTGGGGATCAAACCCAGGGCCTTCTGCATACTAGGCAAATGCTCTATTCTACGGAACTACATCCTTGGTTACTGAGATAAAGGTTTTTTTCTTTTTGAGTAGCAGGGATTGAACTCAGGCGCACTTAACCACTGAGCCACATCCCTAGATCTATTTTGTATTTTATTTACAGACAGGGTCTCATTGAGTTGCTTAGCACCTCGCTTTTGCTGAGGCTGGCTTTGAACTCACAATCCTCCTGTCTCAGCCTCTTGAGCCACTGGGAATACAGGCATGTGCAGGCTGAGATAAAGGTTTTGAATGATGTGTACTATGAGGGTGGCTAGAAGGATGTGGGGTATCAGGGGTCTAATTCCCTGGAGAATTCAGGAAAAGTTTCATTGAGGTGACATTTAAGCCATTAGAGAGATGCTGTCTCAAAATCAAAAGGACTGAGGAGGTAGCTCAGAAGTAGAACACTTCCTTAGCATGTGTTCTGGGTTCACATGAAGATGGCCTGAGGAAGAGGCTGAGGAGGGCATATCCAGACAGAGAGAACTAGTGTGCTTGGTTGCTGAGTTGAAAGTATTTGAGCAAGTCTAACGAACTGCAATTGGGCCAGGCCTGGTAGCACAGGCCTATAATGCCAGCAATTAAGGGGAGGTTCACAAGTTCCAGGCCATCCTGGGCAATTTAGTGACACCCTGTCTCAAAATATAAAAATGAAAGGAATGGGGATGTAGCTCAGTGGCAGAGTGCCTCTGGGTTCAAACTCCAGTACCAGGAAAATAAACACACAAAACAATCTGCAATCAGGCCAGAATGGCTAGAGCATAGCCAGCAAGGGAGACCTGGCTTTGAGATCCAGCTCTGCTATTTATTGGCCATGGGACTTTGGGCAGGTCCTTTATCTGAGCTTTAGTCTTCTTGTCTGAGAAGTGGAGATATTGCCGTACAGAAACAGCTGAAACAATTAGGAGAATGTGAGAGTTCTTTGTAAATTATGCACCATTAAGGTATTCTGTTTCTGTGCAGATCTAAGTGTAACAAATACTGAAAGCATCTGAAGGTGTGTGTGAGTCATGCGGGCTTTTTAGAATTTCAGAATGATGGTTTGGAAAGATAGGGAAGGAAGAGTAAATTCAGCAGGTGTTTGTTTACTCTCAATTGCTAAAAGAAGCTCTTGCTTCACATCTGTTCCTGGCTTTCTCCTCTGCTAGGATCCAAATGGTGTATGTTATTCTCTAGGATAGTGCAGGACCCATCTGCCCTGGTGTAATAGGGTCATGGGTATGGATGCAATTAGATTTTCATTTAAGGCCTGATGGAATCCTTACTGGCAGTTTGATGGTATTTTCATGGATAGAATTTCCAGTCTTTTGCCTCAAATTTGTTCATTTGACTCCAAAACATTGATTTGTAAATATCTTCTCATGTTTGTAAACTTAGTTCCACACATTTTTTTTCTTTCTTTCAGTACTGGGGATTGAATCCAGAACACATGCTAAGCAAGTGTTCTACTTCTGAGCTACCTCCTCAGTCCTTTTGATTTTATTTTGAGACAGCATCTCTCAAATTGCCCAGGCTGGCATGAAAGTTTAGATCTTCTTGCCTTAGCCTTTGGAGTAACTGGGATTGCAGGCATAGGTCACCATGCCCAGCCCACACATCCTTTTTCTGCAATTCTGCAATTTTCAATATGCTGAAAACTTAAAGTTTTGTTTCTAACACATTTGGTGGCAAAATCTGGCCCGACATACATTCATTTTGTGGAAAAACCAAATGTGAAGCTATTGTAGTCTTTGTGTACACCAAAAGTCTTACCTTTAATACAGAAATATAATTGTGCTTATTGTGGGCTTCAGATCTGCATACCTGTATTAAGTGATGAATTTTTCTGCATCCTGTAAACTTCTCATAGAAAAATCTGGGCAGTGCATCTTTTTACTCTGAGTATTATTTGCCTAGTGTGCTTTGAACAAATGAACAATCATTATAGGTACCTCTGTTGAACACAATGAAAGAGAGAAATCTGTTACAATAAAATAAACAAATGAAAACTCTACCAACCAACTGCACATGCTATGATACATATGCTTTTCAGATTGGGAATAATTATGTATATTTATATCAATATACAATTAATTATTTATTTAATTAAACGCAATACTTTTAAATTTTGAATTCTTAAAATAATCTAATTTTTTTAATAGTTACGATAGTAGCAATTTCATATAACTTGTGTTTATGTGAATCGAATCATTTCTGTTAACTTGACCTCATGTACCTCAAATTGTAGAAGAAGAGACAAATAAGCTTACTACTTTCCTTTTTATTGCTTAGGTTAATTACATTGTGTTCATTCACTTATATAAGGGTTTACTTATGGCTACGCTCAGTGGCATATACCTATAATCCCAGGGACTTGGAACACTGAGATGAGAGGATTACAAATTCACAGCCATCCTCAGTATTAAATAAATAAATAATAGTTTACTTATGGAGAAATTATTTATAGAGACAATTCACAGTGTCAAGTTTGCAATCTGTTTATTGACTCTGAGTACTCTTAAGATGGTGGCAGAGATACTGGGCATCTTGTCAGTGGGGAAGGTCACTGTTAGAACAGGTATTATCACAATGTGGCTTTTTTATTTTACTGAAGCTTTGTGAATTTCAGACAAGGGTCTCCTTTACATGCCTGTGCAGATATAATAGCAATAACTTTGTAACTTCCTGTCCCTGTACTAAGACAAAGAACCAAGACTAAAAGTGTCAAGAATTGTACACCTGCTATGCTTTGAATGTTTGTGTCTGTTCCCTGAATTAGTTTGTTGAAACCCAATTCCCAATGAGATGGTATTAAAAGGTGGGACATTTTGGGAGGTGATCAGTGTCCTTATAAAGAGGCCCCTGGGAGCTTGTGTGCCCCTTCCACCTGTGAGGACAGAGCTAGAAGGCACCATCTGAGGCAGTGGACTCTCACCGGACAGAATCTGCTGGTGCCTTGAGGATAAGAGTTACAGCTTCTAGAAATGTCATTAATAAATTTCTATTTTTTTAAGGTACCCAATCTAAGACATTTTGTTATAGTGGCCCAACAGACTAAGACAAAAACCAAACTAGAATTGTGCATGAAGAACAATTGAGGGGATTTGGTAGAGATTTTCCTCAATCCTTTTTGTTCTTCTGGCCCAGTCATTGGTCATTCTTCCCTCCCTCCCTCCCTTCCTTCCTTTCTTTCTTTTTGAGCTAGGGAATGAACCCAGGGCCTAGTGCTTGCAAGTCAAGCACTCTATCAACTCAGCTATATCCAAATCCCTGGCTCAGTCATTCTGAGTGCCTACTTCTATCAAGAAAGGAAGAAAGAAAACACACAAATGAAAAATGAGGGGAAGAGTTAAATAGGAAAGTGTTAGTGATAGTAAAATATGATGAAAAGAGTTTAAGCCCTTATTATAAAGCCAGAGTGACCCTAGAGTCTAAATAACTTCAGTGTTCATTCACTTATATAAGGGT
>NW_025999987.1:195650-198900 GCF_001458135.2 Marmota marmota marmota | reverse complement strand
TATTTATTTATTTATTTATTTTAAGAGAGAAGAGAGAATTTTAATATTTATTTTTTATTTCTCGGCGGACACAACATCTTTGTTTGTATGTGGTGCTGAGGATCGAACCCGGGCCGCACGCATGCCAGGCGAGCGCGCTACCGCTTGAGCCACATCCCCAGCCCCAACGTAATCTTAATCTTATTTTTCTGCGTGTACAGATCGCAGGATCACATTGGTTATACAGCCACGTTTATACATAGGGCCATACTAGTGTCTATTGTATTGTGCTGCCCTTCTATCCCCCCCTCCCCCTTACACCATCTTATATGTAATTTTGCATAACAATGAGGGTCTCCTACTATCTTCCGTGCAATTCCCCTTCTCTCTCCCATTTCCACGCACCTCTCATCCCTATTTAATGGTAATCTTCTTCTCATGCTCTTCCTCCCTGCTCTGTTTTGGGTTGCCCCCCTTATATCAAAGAAGACATTCTGCATTTCTTATAGCTTTTTATCTTTTTTTTTTTATAGCTTTTTAACATCTGTATTTACCATAGTTGTACATATCCCATATCTTATCTCCCCTCCCCCAAATTCTCACACTTTCCCATATCAATATCATTTGATACTCTTTCAGACATGTTTTCAAAACTGTTCATTTGAATGGGCACATTCTAATTTATGGAGTCAGTGTTTGTGATTTGGACATTGATGTTGTTTCCTTTTCTGATTTAGCATCAGCAGTATGGCAATGAATATCACTGAACTTTCAATTTCATGGACTATCTTTTCAAGGAAGAGTCTTTTCTTTTATATCCCTCATTCCAGGAAAGACTTCAGGGAAGCCAGAAACAAGTTGCAAGAATGAATGACCAGATAAGGTAGGGGTGTGTGTGTGTGTGTGTGTGTGTGTGGTATTGGGGTTTGAACCCAGGGACGCTCTACTGGTTACATTCCTGGCTCTTTATTTTATTTTATTATTAATTTTTTTAGATGTTTATAGACCTTTATTTTATTTTTATATGCGGTAGTGAGATTCGAACCCATTGCCTCACACATGCAAGGCAGTGTGCTACCTCTGAGCCTGAGCCCCAGCCCCCTTTATTTAATTTTTAATTTTCTTTTTTTGATGCTAGGGATTGAACCCAGGGCTTTTTGCATGTGAGGCAAGCACTCTACCATCTGAGCTATATCCTCAGCTCTTTATTTTTAAGACAAGGTCTAAGTTGCCCAGGCTGGTCTTGAACTTGTGATCCTCCTGCTTCAATCCCTGAAGTGTGGGATTATAGGTGTGTAACTCTATGCCTGGCTAGATAAGGCTCTTGAAAGCTGGTTTGTGGCTCCTGGGAGTTCACATGCTCAGGTACTCCCCTGTAGAATGGCCTGCTGAGTCTAGGAAGTGAGTACTCTGAGCAAACAGGAGCACTGAGGGATAGTGTACTGCCAGACAGACAGACCAGTCTGCAGAGTGGGCAGTCAGGAAACTTCCCCAAGCAATATGGGAAACTTCTCATCATCATGACATTTTCCCTGGTGTTAATAATTTTAACTTAGTTGATAACTATATTTATTTGGTTCTGTCCTGCTGAGAGGACAGGCTACTCAGAGGAGGGTGACTATCATTTTGAGTAGTTAGAAATCCTTCCCATTGTCTTCTGTTCTTTTCTAGTTCAATGGCTCTCAACCTCTCCCTAGAGAACATTCTGAAACTTCAGGTTTCCTTTCTGTAATTACAGTGGTGGAGGGGGGCACTATTGTCATTTATTGGCAGGGCATGGGCATAAGCTATTCTTCAAAGCACAGTTTGCACAATGAAGAGTTGTCCTTCATCCAGATTCTCAGAAGTCTCCTAGGACATTCATGTACGTAAAAACTCATGTTTAATTATCTGAGTCTAGAACTTAATACAATTTAAAAAAAAATTGGTCTAAATATAAGTGAACTTTCTAGGAATGCAATTACTGTTCTGTGTGAATGTAGAGAAGATTGACTTCGCTACCAGGAGTTGCTCAACATTTCATTAAGTCTTTTCATTGATGGCAACATGCTGGAGGTAGTTGAGTCACCGTCTCTGCACCTGTATTAGCTTGTGTTGGTAGCAGTTACATCTCTGTGAATCTATGGATGGGTGCAAGCATCCCCCTGCATGTAGTGAAGCTGGGCCCTGCACTCACACATTAAAATAATATTTATGTTATTTTATTACAAGTAACTGTTCTTTCATCCCCCCTTTATATTACAGCTAGGGAAGCATTGTGATTTTTTTTTTAAGTCATGTATGTAGGGAAGTTATACCATCTATGAATTTCAATTCATGATGGGAAGAGGGTCATTACAAAATGCTTATAAAAAGGGTTGAAGGTTGAGAGCCTGGGTTCTAGGTTCTAGTCAGTCTCTCAGCATTTGGCCAGGAAGCTTTCTTTCTTCTTTTTTTGTTCTTCTCCTTTCCCTGCCCAAATTCAGGTCCATAATCATCAACAACCACGACCATAACAACACTGCACACGCCTTCAGGAGCTGTCAAAAGGCCTGCACTTCCCTACCATCTTTAGAGCTTCCAGTTGGAACTTAGACAAGAATTATTGATTGCCAGGCTCTGTTGGAGTCAAGAATATTGGCTTCCGCCCATCTGGAGGTTTCTATTCCTATGACCTCCTTACCCCGTGCTTTTCTGTATTTCAATTTCTCTCCTTGATGTCCTCCTTCAATCAGCCCCAGCCCTTCACTCCACCGAGCAGGCTAGGCGAGTGGCAGCAGAGCTGTTGTACCATGGAGTCGCTCTGGTTTCCAGCTCTCTCCCCCACCCAACTCTTTTCGTGCTTAGTTAGCTCCCGGCGGCCCCCTTCGTCCCCGGTATCTTTCTGACCCTGGCTTTTCCTTTCTCTCCCTTGGTCTCACTTCTCCTCCTGGCCCTTGGCCTTTTTCTTCCCTCTCTCCTCTCGTCAGGATCCAGTGTTGCCTTCTCTTTGTGCAACCGTCTTTCTCCACCTTCATCCTAAGCTCCGTCTCAGCGCCAGCTCCCCTGGTCTTTGATTGGGGGCGTTTCACCTCCACCCCGGTTTCCAGCAGTCTCGCCCCTAGGTCGCTCGGCGGTGCTCTGTCCCCACCCGTGCGCGTGAGCACCAGTTTCCCCCTTCTACCTCTCAGCCCCGCGCCTAGCCACCGCTCCCTCCCCCCGCGCTGTGGGCGGTCCAGGGCGGGGCCGGGATCCGGGGCGGCTCCCGGGGCTCGGGTTGTGGGAGGCGCCCTCTCCCTGGTCTCCCCCTCTC
>NW_025999987.1:191129-195315 GCF_001458135.2 Marmota marmota marmota | reverse complement strand
ACTTAGATGCTGCTGCTGCTGCTGCTGCTGTTGGCGCCTCTCTTCCTCCGCCCCCTGGGCGCTGGCGGGGCGCAGACCCCCAACGCCACCTCAGAAGGTGCACCCTTCGGTGATTCGGTCCCTCATCCGACCCTACTTCCCCTTTCCCTTCACCTCCTCCTTTCTGCTCCTCATCACTATTCCCTCAGCCCTGTAGAGCATCCTGATAGCCAACCCTTACTCCGCGCCACTATACTACTCCTGACCTCCTTTCTATCACCCCACATTACTACTTAGCACCCCCTTTCTCTGCCCCACATTACTAGGCTATACCACCTTTCTGTGACCCCGAATCATTTTCTCAGACCCACTGCCCTTTCCCACATTGGCCCCAATTTATTACTTAGATGGTCTTGTAAGGTTCCCCTCTTTTTTTAATTTAAATCAAATATCCTCGTTTAGCCCCCGTTTTTTTAAACCAAGCTCCGGCCATATTTCATATCCTTTACGATTTCTTAATTGCTTTTCTCCATTACCCCCAACCAGCATTATTCCCTCCCAACTGGTGGGCTCTGTCGTCAGCTTTAACTTAGCCCATTACTCACTGTCCTTTAGCTCAGGGTTCTGTATCTGCACTCTCATCTGCTGTCTAGTCCCTAACCTCCCCCTAGTTCCCAGCCAGTCCACTGACCACACCCTGCTTTCCCCTGCCTCCCCAGCAGAAGTTGGGCTTTCCCTCTTTCCCACCATTCCTCTCAGTATTGCCTCCCCAACTCACCCTTCAGGTTGCCAGATCATACACCCTCCCTGGGAAGGGGGCATCAGGTACCGGGGCCTGACTCGGGACCAGGTGAAGGCTATCAACTTCCTGCCGGTGGACTATGAGATTGAGTATGTGTGCCGGGGGGAGCGCGAGGTGGTGGGGCCCAAGGTGCGCAAGTGCCTGGCCAACGGCTCCTGGACAGATATGGACACACCCAGCCGCTGTGGTGAGTAGCCTTGGGAAGCCCCACCCCTTCTCAAGACCATTAATTACTTTTCCTGCCTTAGGTTTAGCATTACTGTTTCCAAGTCAGCTTAACCAAATTTACAAATACATTTAATGAACAACTACTATGTAAGATGTTGCTGGGTAGTTAGAGGTGGCAAAGCACACAGCTTGCACATTTCATTTCATCCTTTCCTTAGGCCAGTGATCATTGGATGAAATAACTTTGATTTTTTTGTCTTATGCTATTCTCTTTAAGGATTTTTAGTAGCACATTATGCCAAAAAAATGCTAAAATGATTTCAATACATTGCCCAACACCTGTCCATTCCAATGACTATATGCCCAGGGAACAAAAGACAATTTAATATTAACCAACTATATTAAGAAAAGCAAATCTGAGTGTGCATTCAAAGTTATCCACACATTTCAAAGATAGAGAACCGCCCACTATAGTGGATTGTGGAGAGATCCCATTTTGTGTGCTTATAGCTCCATCTTGGGTTCCTACAATGGAAATACTTTTTCTTGTTTTCTTTTGAGAATGTGTGGATGCTTTCAGGGTTAAGGGGGGAGTAGAAGGTAGGGATGCTAATCCTTTTCACAGCTTAGTTCGATACTGTGGGATCGAACCCAAGCCCCCTGCTCTCTGTTAAGGGAAAAAAGCCTTCTCCAACTTGCATCTCTTCTCATTTTCCTATCTCTCCACAGTCCGAATCTGCTCCAAGTCTTATTTGACCCTGGAAAATGGGAAAGTTTTCCTGACGGGTGGGGACCTCCCAGCTCTGGACGGAGCCCGGGTGGATTTCCGGTGTGACCCCGACTTCCATCTGGTGGGCAGCTCCCGGAGCATCTGTAGTCAGGGCCAGTGGAGCACCCCCAAGCCCCACTGCCAGGGTGAGGGGAATAGCTGCCTGCATGCAGCTGATGAGGATGCTTGTGCAAGAAAGGGAGCGGGGTGGAGTGGGAATAGATGGTGGGAAAGGATGGGGTCCTATGAAGAACTTGGAGGAGGGCCTTGGGAAGGCAAAAATGAAAGTCCAATTTTTTCCACCATCCACTTGCCTCAAACTTCTGCTATCCCCAGTATTCAATTTCCCTATGTTGGGGGATGTCCTTTCTTTGCTTTCCTCTTTCTGTAAAGTCCCTGCTTCCAGTTCTTGGGACTTACATTTTCTTTTTTCCTTTATGAATCGAACCTTCCCTTACCTTCACAAGGTTTAAATACTCCAAGTTTCCCTAGATCCATTCGCTTTCTCTAAATTTAGAACTTTGTATGCATCACCCTCTTCTAGAATTGACTCGTCACCATTCATTCTTTAATTGAATTTTTGTAAATATAAAGTCATGCACAATGTAGAAAAATTGGCAAGAGGAGTTCCAAGAGTGGAAATATATCAGGGTAAAATGATTTAAAATTGGGTGCAGAATTATCAGAACATTGACAACTCAGAGATGGAATGGGAAGACTATAGTCCTTTTCTGTCCCTCCTAGACAATTTCCAGCATTCCCTGAGGGAATAATTTTTGTGTTTACCACCTTTTTTGCCATCTAGTTCTGCAAACTTCTCCTTTTTCTGGGCACTCAAACTCTCCTTCTGCAGTCTTCTCTTCTAGAATGTAGGCATCTATTCCTATGCCTCATGCTTCTGCTACTCTGTAGACTATTTCAAGATCCTTGGCCTTGTCTTTCTTCAATTAACTCAAGTTATTCCACTTCTAGTTTACCATTCCATCCCGGAAATGGCTGTCCTATCCAGGGGTGGATTTACTTTTAAGCTAACAAAGCTTAAGCTTCAGGGTTCCTCACTTACCAGGCCCTTTTTCTGTGCTCTAATAATGTAGTGGGCTTTAAGAATGTGTTCACATGCTACTTCACTTTTGTCAAAATTGCAAAAACTAGGTATTTTAACAGTAATTGCTTAAAATCCATTGTAATTTTTTTCTCAGAGACCCTTATACTTTGTAATATTCAGGCTCTACAAAACCAGAATCTGTCCCTGCCTTAACTGTTGCTCCTCCTGTCTCAATTTCTATGTCCTATGAAAAATAAAGGAAGAAAACCAACAAGTCCTGACCCCCAGCCCCACCTTGCTCTTATCCCCAGGCACCCTCCCCTCAGAATCGCAGGCTTCTGCCCTCCCCCGTCTTCGGCATGGAGAGGTGTGGGAGGGGGCTGGGGATCAGGCCTGGGAAGCTGGGCGCCAGTGGTAACTCTTCTCTGATCCCGGTCTTTCCTGCTGCCAGTGAATCGAACGCCACACTCAGGTGAGATCAGAAACCCTAATCGCGTGCACAGCGATCCCTTTACCCTTAAGTCTTCACCTTCCACCCGCAGGAGTTCTGCCCCTAGGCTATGGATGTCCTCCTTCACCCACCTCCCCCCACCCACCCATTTGCGACCGTCCCCTTCTTTCCCTACCTGTTTCCTGCCTCCAATCCCGGTTTTCCGCGGTCCCTCCCATCTCCTTGCTAGGCTGCACTTCCCTGGGCTCCACCTCCTCCCAGATTCTGCTTCTTGGCCAAATGGCAGAGCCCCGGCAGGGGGCGGCAGCGTGCTGCGAACCTGAGTTTCCACCTCGTCTTCCCCATGGGGTTCCTTCCGACCTTCTCTGGAACCTTTTCCTGCTTGCCCCCTTTTTAGGATTTCACCTGATGGACTCCATCAGCCCATTTCACCCACCTCCAACCCTGGCCAGGGCCTCTCACGCTTCCCCCAATTCTTTCCTTCCTATACTCCTCTTTATTCTCAGTTCTGTCTCCCATCACCCTTTCTCATCTACCTGCCCCATGTTCCCTTCCTCTATCCCCAACACTGCCCTCTATACCAGTCTTCCCTTCCTAACCCATTTCTCTCTTCCAAAACTCTTCCCACCTCTATCCCTCTCTTAGCACCCTCAGTTCATATCTCCTTTCAGATCTCGGACGCCAGCCCCTTTTCTGTCCTGTCCCATTCTCCTTCCCTTCCCCATCCCTCTCTCGCTGCTTCAGCCTCTCGCGTTGCTCCCTCCGCCCACCCTGCCCTCCTGGCACGCTCCATCTCCTCTTTTCTCCTCCCACTAATATCCCCTTGGGTGGGTGAACCTCTTCCTTTCCTCCATCCATCCCTATACCTCGAGAGGTTGCACCCTCTTTCCCTAACCCTCCCCTCCTTTCTGGCTGTGGTTCCCACCTCGAGCTTGCTTTCATCCCTGCCCCCTTCCTCCCGCCCCACCTCCT
>NW_025999987.1:139255-191032 GCF_001458135.2 Marmota marmota marmota | reverse complement strand
CCCCCCCCACTGCCGTGCCGCTCGCTCGTGACGTCAGAGCCCCCTCCCAGCACCACATCTCCCTCCTCCTCCCCTCCCTCGGTCAGTCATTCCGCGAGGAGAGTCCGCGGTAGCGGTGGCGGGAGTAGGAAGCCCACCTTCCCTGCTTCCCGGGGGGCCCTAGCCCCCTCCTCCCCACAAAACCGGGGATGGAGGTGCCTGCCCGACACCCCCTCAGCAGCCCTCCCCAGAAAAAGTGTCCCCCCTGAGCTCCTCCCAGCTCCCCAAGCTGCCACCCCCGCCCCCTCCCTGCCATGGGTCCCGGGGCCCCCTCTTCCCGAGTGGGGTGGCCACTGCCTCTCCTGGTGGTGATGGCAGCTGGGGTGGCTCCAGTGTGGGCCTCTCACTCCCCTCATCTCCCACGGCCTCACCCGAGGGTCCCCCCGCACCCCTCCTCAGAACGACGCGCAGTGTACATCGGGGCGCTGTTTCCCATGAGCGGGGGCTGGCCAGGGGGCCAGGCCTGCCAGCCCGCGGTGGAGATGGCGCTGGAGGACGTGAATAGCCGCAGGGACATCCTGCCGGACTATGAGCTCAAGCTCATCCACCACGACAGCAAGGTAGCACCCGACAAGGGAGTGGGTGAGAGGTGGGGGCTTAGGGGGGCAAGGGGCCAGCTGTGTTAGCGCCTGAGTCTGAGTCGCTTTGAGATTGCGAGGCAAACCCCTCCCTTGTGTGACTAGCAGGAGACGGACTGGAAGTGCAGGAGCTTGGGGAGAATAGCAGGGGCTGGAGGTTCAAGATGAGGGTCTGGGGGTTCAAGATGGTTAATCATGGTTAATCACGCTGTAAGGCAAACCCTTTGCCCTGCAGTGAGAGACTCATGGAAGTGCAGGGGTGTTGAGAAAACTGGTGATGGGTTTAGGGTCCTAGCTAATACTGGCCTTCTGAGGGAGTAAACTAACCCAGGACTGGGTTGGGGGCAGGAGGGAATGTCAGAGGTGGGGAGCTGTATCAGGGGTTTACATTTACCATGGTAACAAGGTAAGTGTGGTGTATGTTAAGGATGGAAGGAATAGGGAGAGAATGAGAAAATTTTGAGGGACTTGAGAGCTCTAGTTTATTTATCAAAACAAGCAGGAAGGTAGCTTCTAGCCCTACCTGACTCCTTATCCCTCCATCCCCAGTCCTGTTGAAGATTCCTGGACTGTGAGAATGTATGGCTTATAGCTGTTGGGGAAGGATAATGGTTTAGAGGTGGACAGAGACACTGGAGGATAAATTGGATTAGGGGTCCAAATGAAGAGCCCCCACCATAACATGGTGATGGAGAGGAATCCCTAATACAGGGAGAGGAAAGAACAGAAAAGAAAGGAGTGGGGGAGGGGGGCAAAGAGGCAGGATGGGGATAGTGAGGAATCCTGGGGCATCTTGTGGAGCTTGGGGGTCCTGATTTTTTCTTCTCTTTTAGCATTATGGCCTTTAGATGTGAGATGTAGGGTTAGAGAGGAGAGAGAAGGAAGAGGGGAAAGGAAGGAAATTTGGGTCTAGGGGTGTTAGGGATGATCTCTGATAAGATTTCTTTACCTTCCCACTCCCCTACATGAATAATTGGGTAATGGAGAAGGTATGACACAGAGAAGGAAGGAAATTTGGGATCCCCCTAAATTTCTCTGACATGTGGCTCCAGAGATTTAAGGGACTAGGTTAGGGAGGTAGGGTACAGTGGGTGAAGATTTGGGGATTTTACACTTGGAGTGTGCTGAGGATTTATATCCATTCTCTAGAACATCAATATATATCTAAAGTAAGTGGGGGAAAAGGAAAGGGGATAGAAGTGGGGCTGCAGGCAGGGTGCTTGGGGAGAGGAGAGCATAAGGATTGGTAGGCATTTGGAGACAGAGCTTAAAATCCTTTTGGACTGTTACCTTCTCTGTATTTCTCAAATGTCAGTATACATAAGAATCACCAGAGGGGTTGTTAAAAATACAGATGCTAACTCCTGGGTCAGGGAGGAATCCCAAGAATTATCTACATTTTTACCAACAGAAATTCTGCTTGAGTTGTAGCTAACACTTGGATGCCTATGGAAAGAGCAGCAGGGTTCAGGAAAAGAATTAGGTATTAGGGTAGGGAAGGCATGAAGAGAAATAGAGGGTCACATCTATCTGAGGGGTCAGACTTGGGAGACTTCGAGAGTTTTTGGTCAGGGGCAGGGGTATGAGTGTGGGGGAAAAAGATTGGGAGAGATGGGGGCAGGCTTTATGAGGGGGCATCACAAGGAAGTAGGGGAGGCCCGTCTGTGAGCTTGAATTTACCCACCATGATAGGTGATTCCCTGAAGTGTTGGGGAGCAGCTGGGGGACCCAGGAGAAGGCAACTAGAGAAGTTAGCAGAGGCATACAAGGAGGGGATGAGAAGGCAGAAACTGGAATGTGTCCACTAGAATGTGCCTCTTTTCTGCCTGCAAGTCCAGATCCTTGCAAGAGCAATAGGAAGAGGGAGAACTTCATGGAAAGGGGATCTGCCATGATGTCCACATGTTCTTATTAACCATTTCTTTAGACAGGAAGTAGAGGGGCACTGAGGAGGCTTTGGAGAAGCTGGGGGCAAGAGCTGGAATAATAGATGCTGAGAAAATTCAGGATGTTTGGACCCCAGAATAGTAAAGATATATTGAGATGCCCAAATGGGAGATATGAAGAGAAAGTCTTCAAAGCAGTTGAGCAATACCCTGAGCAGGGGGTGAAGGTGGGGTGGGCATCAGGGCTCAGTGTTCTCTAGCTTCCACCAGCTTCCCCTGGCTCCCCTGGCTCTCTGGACTCTAACTTCCCACTGTGTCCCAAATGTCAGGCCTCAGTGGGGAGTGAGCAGGCTCTAGGGAGCTTTCTTTATTTCCTTTCTACTTGTACCCCCCCCCCAGTTCACCCTCCCCAGTTGCCTGTGTCTCCTGTCTGTTTCCCCTCTTCCCAGGCTCCCCACTGGCTGCCATTTATTCTCCACTTCCTTTGGGTCTCCTGCAGCTTCTGAAATGTCACATTTCAGCAGGAGGGGAATAGGCAGTGGGAGACCCATGACTGTCTCTCCCTCCCCCCCCCATTGCCACTCCTCCCAGCCTCCCTTTCCTCTCTAGCTTTCTGCATTACTTACTTTACACAGTGCCATGCCTCTCTTTTAGACACCCCTGAAATCATTCATTCTTGAGATCCCCATTCTGTTTATTCTCCCTGTTCTTTCCTCATCTTAGATTCTTTCCTACTTCCACCCTTGAGTGTTGTGTTTTTTTTTCTAATGGACCTGTCAATTGTCAGGGCCCAGCAGGAGGGGATGGATGAGCTGAGCAGACCCCCTACTGGTCTTGTTCCTGTTCTCTCTTGTTTACTTATCACTAGCCCTGAAAAGAGGGAGGAAAAAAAATGAAGGAGAAAAGAGGGAGTTCTTAGAGGTGAAGGAAGAAATTTCATAATATGATTTTTGAGGAAGCTGTCTGGGAACCTGGAGAGAATTTGTGTTTCTGCAGACTTTTCTTCTCAGAGATGTTTGGAACATAAAAACATGGGGTGAAGGGCAGGGGTGACAGGAGAGGTGGACTTGGGGATGTCAGCGGATGAACTAAAGGAGAAAAGAAACATATCCATGAATACTGATATAGGGGTATGCAGGAGAGGAGAGGGATTCAGTGCCAGATGGAAGACAGAGAATAGAGGTAATTGAAAGAGGAGAAGCAAGAAACTTGACAAGAAGAGATGTCAGGGAGAAGAATATGGTAATAGTGATGAAAGTGGGTAATTGAAGAAGGAACTAGGTTGTCCAAGAAAGATAAGACAGTTGAAATAGAAGGTTAAGAGCCCTGAGGGGCTCCCCAACCCTTCCTTCCTCACTCAGTGTGACCCAGGCCAAGCCACCAAGTACTTGTATGAACTGCTCTACAATGATCCCATCAAGATCATCCTCATGCCCGGCTGCAGCTCTGTCTCCACGCTTGTGGCTGAGGCTGCCAGGATGTGGAACCTTATTGTGGTAAGCAAGGGTATGGGGGTCAGAAGGGGTGTGGGGGTGGTTTCCTTTTGGGCTGTACTAAGGGAGGATTGTAGGTTTGGGTTTTAAGAGGATTGAGGGAGAGACCTACTTCCAGGATCCAGAACCCTCTTCAGACCTGAGCTGGTTGGCATCCCAGCAGCAGTGCTTAACCATACTTAAGCTGATCTCAGTCTTCATCAGAAGGAACTGGGTAGTTAGCTGAGAGAAGGAGCATCCTAATTGTGAGGAGTGTGTGGGTCTTTGAGAATCACTTTTCCTAGGACAAAAGTGAGGAGGTTTGGAGAGAGTGGAGGAGAAAACTCTAGAGGCAAAGAAGGGATCAAAGGAATTCTTAGTAGCCCTCAGTGGAGTCCATTCTCCTTGTCCCCTTAGCTTTCCTATGGCTCCAGTTCACCAGCCCTGTCAAACCGGCAGCGTTTCCCCACATTCTTCCGAACACATCCATCAGCCACTCTTCACAATCCTACCCGAGTGAAACTTTTTGAAAAGTGGGGCTGGAAGAAGATTGCCACCATTCAGCAGACCACGGAGGTCTTCACTTCGGTGAGGAGGGACGAGGGAGAAAGTAAAAGGGGGCATCGACTCAAAGTCAATGGAGAGAGATGTGACATAGCATTCGTTGTGGGGGAAGATCTTGGTTCTTTATTGAAAGAGAACCCATTCCAAGTGGGTTAAGTGCATGTACTTTCCATAGCTAAGGGAATGAGTGAGTTGAGTTTTTGGGATCCTCTCCATCTTTTTGATATTATAATTCTTTTTCCTTTTGATGCTGTATTCCCCAGGCAGATAGGCTCAAAATGACATTCAGTTCTGTTAAAGTAGGTTCAATCCCAAATTGAGTCAAGAGGAGAGAAGGAATATAAAATAGGAACCCAGGAATGTAGTAGATTCTAAAGACACTGGGTGTTTGTGAGAATGGGGACAGAGAGGTGGAGCTACTGGTTGGGAGGGGGATGGGGCACAGAGCGAGAGGTAGATGCAGACAGACAAGAGACATAGGTCTGGTAGTTAACACTGGGAGAGAAATGCCCATAGACATAGAGGTTGAAGGAGCCTCAGGAAATCTGTGGAAATAGAGAAGAAATACAAGGCTCTACATCCAAAGAAAGCAGTCTGCTCCCTCCCCTCTATTGTATTCTTTGGGTCCTCCACCCACTCGAATGTTCAGTGGCCCTTTAATCCTCCTTCCTCACTTTTTCTCAGTGACTCAGGCTGTTCTCTGATCCTTTAGTCTGTCTGCTTACCTGCCTCTGGGTCTTTTTTGGGTTCTTCTGTTTTCCCCTTAGGGGTAGAAGTAGGGTGAGTGGTAGGAGTGAGGTCAGTGGAGTGGCTTCCTTCAGACACAGACCTGAGGAAGGGCTCATTATGTGCCGTTTCACTTGGGAAGCCACCTTCTAAGACTGCAGATGCTTTCCTTTGAACTCTTCTAGCTTTGGGGACAGAGAGGTTGGAGGAAGGTTCAGAACACTGCTCTGTCACTCTTGAGATTTCAGTCCCCAGTTAAGGCAGTTAACATCTCTGCTTTACCCCATCGCACGCCCCATGTTTTTCTTATTCATTTCTCGTTCCCACCCAAGACTCTGGATGACCTAGAGGAAAGAGTGAAGGAGGCTGGAATTGAGATAACTTTCCGCCAGAGCTTCTTCTCAGATCCAGCCGTGCCTGTCAAAAACCTGAAGGTGGGTTGGCCAGGAGTGGTGGGCTAGGCCTGTGGAGGGGCTGGGTTGGAGAACCAAGGTCTCCTGGAAAGGAGAGTCAGGCGGGGACTGACTGATTCTGTGAGGCAGCTGTGTCTCCTGGGGAGATTTAGCTCCATCTTCCAGCTGACATTTATCCACTGCCCATTGAACATTACTCTGCACTAAGCACTCTGGGATGGGAAATCAAAGCTGTGAAAGCGCCTGGCTTAGCCCCTCAGGCGCTCCTAGGTGTCCCTCAGGAGCTCTGTTTCTGTCTCCATTTTATAGCGCCAAGATGCCCGAATCATCGTGGGACTTTTTTATGAGACCGAAGCCCGGAAAGTTTTTTGTGAGGTGAAGTTGGAATCTGAAGAGGGAGGGGGACTGGGTGGGCTTCTTGCCTTGGTGTTTTCCCAGAGTCTCCTCACTGCATCTTTGCTGAAATTAATAGCAAATGATCTGAGGTGATGATTAATATGATGTCTCTATCTGTTGGCTCTGACTTTATCCCTTCTCCACACACACACAAATTGCACACACCACACACTCCCTGCACACATGTTATATTTAATTTTCCTCCCTTTTTAAAAAAAATTCCCTGAGTAGTCCATGAATGCCATCTCTTCTGACTGACTGGAAAGGCTACTCAGAGGGTCTGGGGAAGAACTTGGAACTTGAGACTTTCCTATCACTGTTAAGACTTGTGGATTACTAAATAAGCACTCTACCACTGAGACATGCCCCAGCCTTAAGACGTGTACATTTCTTTTACTTATTCTGTTGCTCTTCTGTGATTTCTAAGAGACTGAATAGCTACCATTGAGATAATACAAAAAACAACAGCCCCCCCCACCAAAAAAAAAAAGCCCTAAACTGTACCCCAGCCGCCTTCTTTGTGTGCAGGTGTACAAGGAACGTCTTTTTGGGAAGAAGTATGTCTGGTTCCTCATTGGGTGGTATGCTGACAATTGGTTCAAAATCTATGATCCGTCAATCAATTGCACAGTGGATGAGATGACCGAGGCAGTAGAGGGCCACATCACCACTGAGATTGTCATGCTGAACCCTGCCAACACCCGCAGCATTTCTAACATGGTGAGACTATGGGGCATAGAGGCTGACACCTGGGAGGAGTGGGTGGAAGAGACTGAGGGAGCTTCTCAGGGGAGGGGAGAAGGGTGTAGAGTTTGAACTTATGAAGACAAAGGGGTCTGTGCCCACTCTGAGCTTGTTAGCATCATGTCTCCTGTGGATTCTACCTCTGTTGTGGCTTTTCTTGGGTAGGAGAGAGAGAGAGAGAGGGAGAGGGAGGGAGAGAAATGATAAGAGTGGTATGTTCAGTAGGCCCCTGATGAGTAGAAGGGCTGTTACCATGGAAACAAGGAGCAGTTGGTGTGAAGTCAAATGAGGGAGAGGCGTTAATGATAATATAGACGCTTGTATATGCAAGCACACCTTTACCAAAGCACTGTTCCTGGGCAGAAATGCATTTTATTTTTTTGGTGACTTACATTAGTATCTTAGAGTTGCTTAATATTCACTCATGATGAAATTAGCTTGGATCTTAATGTTTTTTTTTTTTAAATGATTCTTTTTTTAGAATTTTAGATGTAAAAATGACTAAATCATTTAGTCCCAGATAACTGGTTAGTGACAGAGTTGGAACTAGAAGCACATTGCCTGACTTGGGAGGGCTGGGGCAGGCTTGCAGGTGGGAGCACAAGTGGGTGTGGATGTGGGTGTGGGTGTGGGGGAAGAGCTTCACTGCTGCTCAGCACGACATCTTAGAGCACAGAAATCTTAGTGAGCTCAATGGGGTAACCAGCATGTCTACTTATTATATCAGGTACATCCTAAGGTATATAATGCCTGTTTTGGAGAGAAGGCTAGGGGTGAACTAATGATGGTAAAATCCTCAAAGTGTTTATTTAAAGGAGTTTTAGTAGCAATTGATTTTATTTGGTAAACTAGGAATTTAAAATCAGATTTTTTTTTAATATTTATGTTTTAGTTGTAGTTGGACACAATACCTTTATTTTATTTATTTATTTTTATGTGCTGCTGAGGATAGAACCCAGGGCCTTACACGTGCTATGTGAGTGCTCTACTGCTGAGCACAATGCCAGCCCCTTAAAATCAGATTTTAAACAATATTCTGATGTATATTTATTATTTGCATCTTATATACCAGAAAATTAAGACTCAGAGAAATTTAGTGACTTGTTCCATGCTGCTACTGAGTTGTCCTGCTGGAACTGCCTCCTAATTGAATCTAATTCCAAACTGCTCTGTTCCATCACTTCTAGGGTAAGCATGAAGCCTGACTGAAATCTTGTATTTTTTTGTGCTAGCACTGTTCAGCTGATGGCAGTTTTTGAGCACGGGAGAAATAATAATTTAGGAAGTTGGTTGTGTCAGTGAATTATGATGAATGGTGAACTGCCTCATGGACTCTGATCATAGACTCTATTCTGGGACTTTCTAAAGGGAACTCTATGTTTAATGTATCTTATTTGAAAAATAGAGTGAAAAAATTCTGGAGGTTCACCTCCCTATAGAGTACTGGAAAGGTGAGTCACCCTCCAGAACTGAGGAATTAGTGGTGCTGGTTGTTGAAGATGGGAAGACTGTTTGGTATCCTGAGCCCAGGACCTGCCAATAATGGCTGCTGTCTCATAGCAGGAAGCTAGAGCAGGCAGACAGAAAGCCAAGAATTGTTCACAGATATAGAGGGACACTTGAGCTTTGGAGTAGGATGTTAGAAGGTCTCTTTCTGGCTCCTGGACTCTAGAGGAAGATGGTGCCTGCCTTCTAGACCATAGGGCTTCTAGTGACACTGGGCTAAAACACCAAGTAGAGAAGCCAAGATTTTTCAATAGAGGAATAGAAGCAGCCCTAACAACTGCCTAGGGAATCAAATAGCACCAAGAGAAGTGAATCAGAAGCAAGGATTGAAACAAGCAGGACAGAGCTATAAAGAAGCTGAGTTGCTTTCACTCCACAGAATGGCCTCACATTTGTTTAAATCAGTATTTCCCAAACTTTAGTTTCCAAAGAACTACCTACAAAGGTAGTTAGTACACAGACTACTAAGCTGTTTCCCTAGAAGTTCTGAGCTGTTTCCCCTAGAAGATCTGGAGTAGGGCCTGAGAATTTATATTTTTAACAAGTTCCCAGAAATACTGATGTTACTTCTTTGGAAATCACACTTTTACCACTATTAGGGTAGTAGTTTTTAACCAGAGGTTGGAAATGTCTGGGGATACTTTTGATTGATACAACTTGGGGTGAGGGCTTCGCTGAAGGATAGCTGCTCATAGTGTCTAATGGGTATAGACCAAGGATGCTTCTAAACATTCTGTAATGTGAGCTGTGCGTGGTGGTACACACCTGTAATCCCAGCTACTTGGGACGCTGAGGCAGGAGGTTTGCAAGTTTTAGGTTAGCCTGCACAACTTGGACCCTGTCTCAAAAAAATAAAAAGGGGTGGGATGTAGCTCAGTGGCAGAGTATCCCTGGGTTTATTCCTCAGTACTGGAAAAAAGATATTCTAAAATGCACAGCTCAACACTGACAGCAAAGCTGTTCTGTCTAAATTGCCAATAGTGTGGAGATTTGAGAAATCATGATATAGAGAAAGAATCTTTAGGTACAATATAAATAAATGGAGAATGAATTAGAATGGTTTTGGAGAAATGTAGCTATGATCTAGAGGGGAAGATGGGAGGTGGCATACCTGGAGATGAGATTGTGAATTTATCCTGATTGGGAAGGAGATCTCATCAGACCTGGGTACAAAACAAACTAAAAACCTACCTCAGGATACACAGATCACTGTCAAGCATCCATTTTCACACATGGAGCCAACCAGACAGAGCTGTTTATAAAAAATGAGGATCATAAATTTGCACTTGGTTAATTCACTAATTTCTGTGAATTGTGGAACTTTTGTTGTTCAGTTTTTCTCAGCAGCACAGTAAAATTTCTCTTTGGAAATTAATAAGCATATCTTTGCTGATTGAAAGGGGAAAGATTGTTTTTTCATTGCTTTAGTAATAGGGACACCAGTGCTCCCTTTGGCCAGGAGTGTTAGAGGTGAGCTGAGAGTTTGAAGATCTGGGCAGGGGATAGTATCATGCTGAGCAGATTAATCCCTTCCCATCTGGGTGATTTTCTGATGTAATCTTTACTTTGAACTGAGGATTAGATAGACCTAGAAGCTGAAGGACTACTCAGAAAGTCTCAGTTTAGCTGTTGTCTTTGAGCAGGTGCTCTTGGATAGAGGCATTTCAGTGTATAGAAGGAGTATGGGTAGAGGGTTAAAGTATAGACTTTGTTATTCAGAAGGCTGAGGCAGAAGGATTGCAAGTTCAAGGCCAGACAAGGCAATTTAGTGAGACTTTGTCTCAAAATAAAAATTTTAAAGAGCTGAAGGTGAAGCTCATGGGTAGAGCACTTTATGCCAAGGTTCAGTCCCCAGTATTGCATTAATAAATAAAACTTTGGTGCCAGACTACCTGGGTTTGAGTCCTAGCTCTGCCACTTACTGGCAGTATAACTTTAGGCAAGTTACCTAGCTTCTATGTTTCACTTTCTTTTTTCACACAATAGGGATAATAGTATCTTCCTCACTGAATGGTTTGAGGATCAAATACATTGATATGTGTGCCTTAGAAAAGTGCCTGGCATACAGTAAGGACACTATAATGTTAGCCACTGCTGCCATCATCATCATCATCATCATCATCATCCTATGTAGAGAGGGATGATACTAATGAAACACCTCAATAAAAGAAGAAAGAGGATTTGGTGATTTGGAAGGGTCAAAGGTGATTCTAAGGTTTCAATCTCATATAGTGGGCAGTGTTGAAGTGTGAGGAAAAATTGAGCTTAGAGAGTTTCTGTATACCTCTACATGTGCAAAGCCTCCCACATTAGCAGCAGACCCCACCAGAATGGTACATTTGTTACAGTTGATTAACCTGGCACATTGTAGTCATCCGAAGTCCATAGTTTACAGAAGTGTTCGTTCTTGGTGGTGTATATTCTGTGGGTTTGAAAAAAATGTATAATGGCATGCTTCTGTCCTTATAGTATCATGCACAGTTATTTTCACTATCCTAATTTAATATACATTTATTGTTTGTACATTATGGTGCTAAGAAAAAGAAATAAAACTTGGTTTCTGTTCTCAGAAATAGTAGAGTCTGAGCCCATGTGTGTCTTCAAATCTCAGGCTGTTTCAAGAAAGTTGAATAGAAAAAAAAAAAATGTGGTCATGTCATAGAGAACATTTGTTTATTCTTTATTCATCTATTCCTTCCTTCCTTCTGTTAATACATTCCAAATTCAAATAGTCATTTGTGTAGTGCTGCTGTGTATTATTTGTGCCTTGCAAGCAAGTCGTTGCTGAGCCTTTGCTTGTGTCTTTTTGGGAGGTGAGGAAAGGAAGATGAGATTTTCTCCATTATACAGAAGGTAGTTTCAAGTTAACCATCTGTGGTTATTAAACCAAACGGGGTTAAAATCAAGTATGCAAAGTCAGGTCTCTTGACCTGTTATGTAAGAGTTAAAGGAACTATCATTCTTTTCAGCTTTCTTGAAAAATATTGAGTGTTGAGAAGTGGTGTGAGTAGGATTGAATGATGGACTTCAGAAGTGTAAAGGGCAGGACTGGGGATGTGGCTTAGTGGCAGAGGGTGTCTAGCATGCATGAGGCCCTTGGTTCGATCTTCAGCACCACATACACAGAGTGTGAAGGATATTTCTGCAGTTCTCAGTTTTTTGGAAAATCTCTAAAAGGCAACTAGAATGGCAAGAAGTTAACACACTGAAGAAAATCTTCCGGGTTGACAAGCAGAGTGACAAAGGCTGTGGGCGTTGCCTTTTCTAGGAACTTTCAGTGTTGGAGGAGCTGTTAGATCCTGGGTCAGCTCTACTGAGAGTCTGAAGGATGAGAGGACATCAGTGTCACAACTCTTCATTGCAATATCTGTGTTTTTTCCTTTACTCTATGTCTACTTTTTCTCCTTTGCCACTCATTACCAGAGTGTTTATTCATCAGACTTCTCTGTTTGTAGTTCTGAGCTAGCAGCTATACACACTAAGACCATTGGGCTCAGCTAATCTCTGCTCTAGTCTAGTTGCTTCAAACCTAAGACAGACACATGGGCATAGTTAGAGATTTTGAATGTACATATGCTTCATCTGACAACATGAACACAAACCATCCGCTCAAGTCGAAGTGTTTGAGCCAAAATTGGATGGTCCCCTCCCCCTGCACCCACACACATTCCAATCCTTTTCTCTTGTTCTTCTCTCCCCAGACATCCCAGGAGTTTGTGGAGAAACTAACCAAGCGACTCAAAAGACACCCTGAAGAGACAGGTGGCTTCCAGGAAGCACCGCTGGCCTATGATGCCATCTGGGCCTTGGCATTGGCCCTGAACAAGACATCTGGAGGAGGTGGCCGTTCGGGTGTGCGCCTGGAGGACTTCAACTACAACAACCAAACCATTACCGACCAAATTTACCGGGCAATGAACTCCTCGTCCTTTGAGGGTGTCTCTGTGAGTTATAGCCCCTTTCATGCTCCCCTGTCCTCGCATCGACAGACACCCCCTCAGAGGCTCCTTTAGAAGCATGCATTCCCCATCTTTCTCAGTTACTTCTCTGCAGAAGTTAGTCTTAGAGGAGGGGAGTGGGGATCCCCAAACCAGAAAATCCCACAAAAGACTACAAAAGAATAAAACTGTATATTTTTCGACCCTTCCTCTCATTTCTTTCAGACAAGTCCAGGTATTTATGAGTCAGATGAGAACTGTAGGATTTTAAAAGAAGAAACAACCCAAAAGTTTATCTCCTTATGCCTTTTAAAGTGAGAAAATAAATGCCCAATGGGATTTGGTGACTTGCTCAGGCCACACAGCTGGAAGCCAGGTCTCCTGGTGTTCTGTCTGGGGATTTTTCCCATTCAAATCTCACAGGTGAAGCTTCTTCTCAAAAGAATAATATTTCTAAAATCTAGGGTATGGGCATCTGGGGTATGTCCTATATGCAGGCAAATGCCATAAATAGTATTCATTCAGAAGCTCAATTACATCAAAAACAGAAGGAGTCAGAAAGTCCCTGATGTTCTCTTTTCACTCCTGCTTTTATCCCCTTTGCTTCCTCCACATGTTTCTCCCCCTCAGGGCCATGTGGTGTTTGATGCCAGTGGCTCCCGAATGGCATGGACACTTATCGAGCAGCTACAGGGTGAGCATGGGGGTGGAGGTGCAGGGTGGTGGTGGCGGAGGCTGGGACTGGGCCAGGTCCCTACTTGGAAGAACACTCCAAAGACATCACGAGATTGCCTGGTGCCTCGTCTCTTGCCTTTCTCTTTCAACTGTGTTCATCAAGCTTTTAAATAATATTAATAAAAAGCTTAGGTAGGGCTGGGCACAGTGGTACATGCCTGTAATCCCAGCGGCTCAGGAGGCTGAGGCAGGAGAATCACGAGTTCAAAGCCAGCCTCAGCAAAGCAAGACGTTAAGCAACTTAGTGAGACCCTATCTCTAAATAAAATATAAAATAGATCTGGGAATGTGGCTCAGTGGCCAAGTGCCCCTGAGTTTAATTCTTGGTTCCCCACCCTGACTTAAATAGAGTTGGGTTTCTTGCTGAGTTGTGTTCTTTAAGGGCATGTAAATTAAAAGCAGCGTTTCTCTATTCTTTCAGTCTCAGAGTTTGCCTTCTAATAGGTGTGGTGGTGTACCCCTGTAATCCTAGCTATTCTGGAGGCTGAGGCAGGAGGATTGCAAGTTTGAGGCCTGCCTAGGCAACTTAGCAAGACTCTTTGTCTCAAAGTAAAATTTTTTTGAAAGGCTGGGAATATAAGTCAGTTGTAGAGCCTAGCATGCTTGAGGCCCTGGGTTTAATCCTCAGTACATGAAGAAAAAAAGAAAACAAAATTTCCCTTCTGAAGCCTGTAGGAGCTGTCAGTGCCTCCTCAAAGATGCAAGGAAAGCTGAATCTAGGAAACCTGCTAGTTTTTTAAAGGGAATGCATTGAATTTTCTTGCTATGTAACATTCCTAATTTTCTGTAGTTTGACCTTTCTGGATTGAATTTTCTTATAACTTAGCATACTTAAGTATTTGCAGAACTTTGGTGAGTTAATTTTTCAGTTCCTTCTCACTTGCAGCCTTTTATGGGATGGACAAGAGAGCTATTTCTTGGCCTTCTGTGAAAAGTTTCTTTCTTCCTTCCTCCCGAACTCCCACATTCTCTCAGCTTTTCTTTGTATCCAAGACAAGAGGGAATGGATTCATTGGTGAAAGCCGTGTGAATTGGCTTTCGAAAGAAAAGTTATGTTAACTGGGACAGTTTTAGAACAGAAATCTTAGGAGTGACCGAATTTCACATAGTGGCTCTTTAAGAGGCAGATGTAACTTATCCAAGGAATTAGAACCCAAGCCAACGGGAGAGAAATTTCTAAAATTAAAATGAAAGCCACTGGGAAAATAGATTCTGTGATTCTGTCCATCATGAGAGAATAAACGGAAATATGTTTAAAGCTTTCCAAGCCAGAATCAGAGTGAGAGACATCTTGCTGAGAGAGCTGTGAGGCAGTGGAATAGGTGGCAGACATACTGTGGCGCCTTCCTCAATGAAGAGTTTTAAACATATAAGATGTTAATTCAAGTGCCTTAGGAATCACTTTTTTTTTTTTTTCTTTTCTGTACTGGGTTTTATACCCAGGTGCACTCCACTATTGAGCTACATCCCAACCTATTTTATTTTATATTTTGATATAGAGCCTTGCTTAGTTACCCAGCTGGCCTTGAACTATCCATCCTTCTGCCTCAGCCTCCTAAGTTGTGGGGACTATAGGCATGCACCACTGCACCCAGCTACCACCTTATATTGCTTTTTTTTTTTTTTTTTTAGTTTTAGTTGTAGATGGACACAATGTTTTTATTTTTATTTATTTATTTATTTTTATGTGTTGCTAAGGATTGAACCCAGGGCCTCATATGTGTGAGGCAAGCGCTCTACCGCTGAGCTACAACCCCAGCTCCTATACTGCTTGTAAGTGAGATTGTTTCAAGCAACTTCTGTGTCCTTCCAGGTGTCCTTTAGTTGCTTAGATAAAGATAGTGTCACATGCAGTCAAGAAAAGCAGCTTTAGGAGTGTGGTAAGTTGGCAATACCCAGCATGGCTTTTTACCTATCAATGGCCACTCCTCTTGTTAGGTGGGAGCTACAAAAAGATTGGCTACTATGACAGCACCAAGGATGATCTTTCCTGGTCCAAAACAGATAAGTGGATTGGTAAGTGCTCTCCTATATATTTTCTTTTAATCCCTCTGAATAATTGAGGAGAATGGTCATGCATTTGAATGAGGGTGGGGTGGTAGGTTCCATAGGGTTGAAATGTGGCAGGGAAAGGGGCCACAGGCAGGGATTAAGAGAGAGCAAATATAACCTCCAAGAGGGGAGAGGAGATTGGTGTATTTGGAGAGGGACTAGGAGGTGGGTAGTACTATTTTTAATAGCACACTGCTGGGGAAACTGGGGATTAGAGGCAGGGGGCGGGCAGGGGGTGGGAAATGGAAACTCCATTTGGTTTCCAGATGTCCTGGTGCCTTGATATATCTGAACCAGCTACTTTAAGCCTAGAGCTGTCTCATTGTCTCTGTCAGGAAAACATTACTTAAACTATAGAAGAGGACACAAAACCTCAGATCATTGTCATCTGCTACAATGTGCTTTTAAAAAAGGGGAAAGTGAGCAATTATTGATAGTGTACTTAGTGGGCTAAATGATAAGAAATTGAAAGATCCTGGAGGTGGGCAAAAGGAAGGACCTACTGCTAAAAGAAGGGGGTTAGTACCTGTTGAAGGTAGCAGCTGCTACCTGGACCTGCCCAACAAAACCTACTTGTTCCCAGCACTGCTAGAGTTCATTTTTTTTTTTCTTTTAATAAAATTTGAATTTAGGACAGTGTTCTGTACTGCCATAAATGCTGCATGGCCTAAATTTTTTTTTTTTTTTTAATTAAGCAAATTGCAATTAGCTTTTTTGGTGAACTCTGACAAATTTGAACTTCCCCTTAATAATAACTGAAAAACACTTTAGGGAATATCATTCTGCCAGGGTTAAGATTTCAGACTAGTTTCTTTTTGTTTGTTTTGCCTAAGGTTAGAAGGCCACATTAGATATTTGAGGCCCTTTTAGCTTTCTCACGGAGTAATTGTCTTTTGCAGCTTTTGATTTGGTGATAAGAGACCTCATAAGTTTATTTCTCAGCTAGCTAGCCCCTTCTTTCCTCTCCCATTTTCCTTTGCTGTTTGCTGCAAGAAAAACAGAGAAGCAGGAAGAACAAATCATAACAAAACAAGACTCTACAACTTTGGTGAAATGCCCCAGCATTCACTATATCTTTCTCATTTATTTCGGTTGCTCCCCAAGGGCCCCAGTGTCTGTGAGCATTCATTCTGCCAGTCACACCTGTGCAGAGTATGAGGGCCTTAAGTCCTCTGCCGGCATCCTTGTCCTTCACCCCTTTCCATTATCTCTTCTTTACCCTTTTCCTCCCTGTGCATGCAGGAGGGTCCCCTCCAGCTGACCAGACCCTGGTCATCAAGACATTCCGCTTCCTGTCACAGAAACTCTTTATCTCCGTCTCCGTTCTCTCCAGCCTGGGCATTGTCCTTGCTGTGGTCTGTCTGTCCTTTAACATCTATAACTCCCATGTCCGGTAAGTTTCTCTTTTCCCATGATCCTTGTCCTGTCTGCCTCTCTAAGGTAGCGATCATGCTCCTTAGAGGGAGTGACACTAAAACCTGAGTTTATTATTCCTAAAACCATCTGTTATAGAAGGTTCCATTTGGACTTACTGAGATTGCAAGAGGGGGATCCAGGTGTAACCCCCACCCTTGATCCAAAGCAGCCAACTGGAAGAAAGGAAACAAAACAAACCCCTCTGGGGCTAGGTAACACAATGTTGGGCTCTAGAGCAATAGATTGTATTTCTGAGAGGGCCTGTGCTAGGGGAGCCCTCTACAGCTCCATCTTCAGCCCCGTGAGCCAGCTCATTGTCTCTCAAGACTGCCACCTTTCTTTTAGTAGTCCTACGGCCCTGGAGTTGAGGTCATGCTATTGCATGACATTTGGAGTGCTGAGCTTCCTTGGAGAAGAGGGGTAATTCTGCTGTCTTCCTCTCCCACCCTTTCCGCCTCTGCCCTAGTTATATCCAGAACTCCCAGCCCAACCTGAACAATCTGACTGCCGTGGGCTGCTCACTGGCGTTAGCTGCTGTCTTTCCCCTTGGTCTGGATGGTTACCACATCGGAAGAAACCAGTTCCCTTTTGTCTGTCAGGTGAGGAGGGCATATACCTTGCAGAATGTGGTTTCCCACCCCTCTCAGGAGCACCTTCCACCATGTATACTTCCCTGCCTTTCCTTCTTCTTATCTTTCCCTGACTCTTGTCCCTGTTGCTTCCTCCTATCATCACCCCTCTGGTCTCTGTCTGGCTCTGTCCCTTCTCTCTGGGCCTCTAGACCTTTTCCATTCTGCAGTTCACTTGCTAGTACCAGGAGGAGGGAGGTACTGAGGACCAAGGAAGGGGGTCTGCACAAAGAAGAATTGTGGCTCGTCTGTGGTGTGGGGGCTGAGTACCAGAACTGTGGGCTTCCTGTGGGAGCCTTTGTTGGGGTTTAGAAAAATGAAGGCAGAGTCTAAGTTGTCAGCTAAGAGAGCTGGTGGGGGAAGGGGTGCCATCACATAGGGAGGAGGGCCTCTGGGACTTTAAGTATATGAAAGATTCTGAGGCTGTGGGAAAAGGCTGGCTTCAACAATGATATTTGAGTGGTTCTCTATTATGCTGCAGGAAACACCCACGCTTCCCCCTGATTCTGCCTATTCGTACTCTTGCTTTCCTCTGCTCCCTTTCCTGAACTGATCACGTACTATGCACATGGCATCTGCACTCACATGTATGCAGTTCATCAGGAATTATCTGTTCCCAGTAGAATCAGAGTGCAGCCAGAAAGGGAGATAACTAGCTGCAGTGCAGTAGGAGAGGTACAGGAATTGGGATCTGCAGAATGTGCTGTGGGAGCAAAGAAGGGAAGCAGCTTACAGTCAGAGTAGCTGGGTGGGCTTCATGAAGGTGGTGGCCTTTGTGTATTGAAGCCTGCATGAGATTTCTCTGCTGGAGAAATAAAGGAAGGTTATTGCAGGAACAGAGAATGTCATGTGTCCAGCAAAGATATAAAAGAGAGTAGATAGGAGAGCACTAGTAGGTCATTGTGGCTAGAGCATGCAGTAGGTGAGGGCCTGGGAGATGAGTCCGGACAGGTGGATGGGATCATGTTGTGAAGGGTTCTTGTCACATCTGAAGGTGTTTAGGCTGTCACCTGTAGGCATTGGGGGAATAATCAAGTAATTTTAGTAAAATTGCTCTGGTTGTGGAGAAGTTATAAGATGGATGAGAGGGATGGTAGGAAGTAGGGAGACCTGCCCTGTGCTCTTTTCCCCACACACCTCATTACTTGGTGACTGCGTCCTGCCTGCTTTGTCATCTGCTCACTGCCCACACTCCCTCCTACAGCCCTGAACATCCTCACCAAAGCCCTACCTCCTATCCTGCCCCCTTCTGTCTGAGCCCTCTCTCCCTTTCTAGGCCCGCCTCTGGCTCCTAGGCCTGGGTTTTAGTCTGGGCTATGGCTCCATGTTCACCAAGATTTGGTGGGTCCATACAGTCTTCACAAAGAAGGAGGAAAAGAAGGAGTGGAGGAAGGTGAGTTGCTTCTCAGTCTCCAGCCTTTGCTCCTTGGCTCTAGGGGCTTAGAGAATTTCTCCTGACCTGCCTTCTCTGAATGTTTGCTCAGACTCTGGAGCCCTGGAAGCTGTATGCCACAGTGGGCCTGCTGGTGGGCATGGATATCCTTACTCTTGCCATCTGGCAGATCGTGGACCCCTTGCACCGGACCATTGAGGTACCACTTGAGAGGAGGTATTGGGGTCAGGAGGCTGAGTCCCTGTCTGTCAGTGTCCCCAAGGTTGTGTGTATTCTTGAGGGACAAAGCTACACATGGAGAGTGTAGGGGAGGAGGGCAACCATCCATCTTCCTTGTGGTCCCTTTTCTCCCCTAGACTTTTGCCAAGGAGGAACCGAAGGAAGACATTGACGTCTCTATTCTGCCCCAGCTGGAGCACTGCAGCTCCAAGAAGATGAATACATGGCTTGGTGTGTGAATGTGGAGGAGAGGAGGGCAAATTGCAGCAGAAGCAGGAGGAATGGGCAAGGACATTAGGTTTGAAGGGAAAAGTGTCTTTGGGAGAAGAGACAGAGAGCTTGTCAACCAATTTTACTGTTCTTCTCTTTGTTATTGTGCTAATCTTTTTTGAGAATAGTGGGGAGTTGGTCTTTGCTATGAAGAGCTTAGGATACAAAGCAGGGATTAAGAAGAACTTCTGTTCTTTATCAGTGGAGATAACCCCATCCCCTGGCTTGACCCCCATCTGTATTTGGTCACCTTCTTCAAGTAAGACCAGGATTGTGAGGTCATGCATGGATTTAGGCTCCCTTTGGCCTTATTAACATTTCTTTGATCTGTAACCACACTTGGTAAATATGCCCTTAGCCTGGAAAGCCATCTTCCCCCCTGGAGAGAAAGGGGTGAGACGTTATATATGGCCTAATCTGGCCCATTTCCTGCTGGCCAATCAGACTTTTGCCTGACTGACAGATATTGATGAGCACCATTTTCTGGTGTGAAATGTGTCCATTCATCACAGGGAGTGCTTGCTAGGTCAGAGGAGCTAGACTGGAGAGGAGATCTCCCTTTCCATTGAGAGGCTCCAAGAAGGAGCATTAGTGAGTGATGGGCAAAGAGAGAGGACAAAGATTGAGTGAGTAGCATGAAGGTCCTTGATGCCCAGGTGACCCTTTCCTGCTATCCTAGGTATTTTCTATGGTTACAAGGGGTTGCTGCTGCTGCTGGGAATCTTTTTGGCTTATGAAACCAAGAGCGTGTCCACTGAGAAGATCAACGATCACAGGGCTGTTGGCATGGCCATTTACAATGTGGCGGTAAGCTCCCTGGATACCTGGCATTGATCCTGTATGATGATCATGGATGGCAACTGAGATGTGGTGGCCTAGGGAGAATCAGGCACCATTTCTGGTATCACTGTGTGGAGGTGTTGAAAAGTTTGCTTATGTCTGATTTACAAAGCTAAGTATAGATATTATATCATTAATTTTCTTGCATCTACCCAGTGAAATAGATATATAGGTGAGGAAACAAGCAGAGATGTTAAATTGCTTGTCTGTGTTTCGTGGGATGAAATCTGAGTACACTATTCCTCCCAGGAGTCCCCAGGGGCTGACTGAATGGGTGCAGAGAGATCCTGGGAGTTTCTGCTTGGGGAGAGGGGTTAACCTAGAGTTGAGGACTTGTTTGGCGCAGTTTATTTGGCATTTTTAAAATTTTAACTTTAATTTTCTTTTTTTCTTTTTTGGATCTGGGGATTTAACCCAGGGGTGCTTTTTACCATGGAGCCACATCCCCAACCCTTTTTCTTTATTTTTTTTAATTTTGAGACAGTGTCTTGCTGAGTTGCTGAGACTGGCCTTAAACATGTAATTCTCCTGCCTCAGTCTCTGGAGTTGCTAGGATTACAGGCATGCACCACTGTGCTTTGGCATTTTTGTTAATCTAGAGTTGAGAATGATTCTGGATTTATGGAAAATTCACCAGGATCTCATCCTCATAGGATCCTTCCTGAGGGAAGAAGACTCTAGTAGATCACATCTGAGCCTGCAGATCTGAGTCTCTTTAAATATGTTCTGATCCCCAGGTCCTGTGCCTCATCACTGCCCCTGTCACCATGATTCTGTCCAGCCAACAGGATGCAGCCTTTGCCTTCGCTTCTCTTGCCATCGTGTTCTCTTCCTATATTACTCTGGTTGTGCTCTTTGTGCCCAAGGTGATTTTCTGACTCTTCTCCTCCCTCTGTAGTCCCATGCCCCTTATATCCTTTCTTCCCAGGACTCTGTTCCCTGCCCTTCCCTGCACCCTCCTCCCACTCCTTCCCTTGTATTGGGTCTAGCTTGTTCCTCTTTTGTTCATTCCTTCCTACTCCTACCCACCACCCTCTGATCACTGACACAGCCCCTGCTCCGCCATCCCATGCCCAAACATTTGCCCTCAGATGCGCAGGCTTATCACCCGAGGGGAATGGCAGTCTGAGGCGCAGGACACCATGAAGACAGGGTCATCTACCAACAACAATGAGGAGGAGAAGTCCCGCTTATTGGAGAAGGAAAACCGTGAACTGGAAAAGATCATTGCTGAGGTATGTGGATGATGGCCAGGGTCCAGAAGGACTTTAACTTAGGTCTGGTTGTCTGAAGTAGAGCCTGATATGTAGGTTCAAGTGTTCATGCTTTATGGAGGGAGGGTCTCAGAAACCCTGCAAGGGAATGAGTGAGTGGAGCAGGATAGGGAAGGGAACAGGATTGAGCAATAGTCTGTCTTAGCTAAAATCTAGTGTTTATCTGATCAGGTGGAGTGGGAGCTGCATTGTTGACTTGACACTTCTGAGGCAAGGGGTGGCTGTCAGCGGGAAGCAGCTGTGAACCATTAGCAGCCAATACTCACAGCTGGGTGTTAAATGTGCCCACAGCAAAGGAGGTCTGGGCAGGTGCCCACAGTGTCCACTGTGCCCCAAGCTGCAGTTAGGGGTTAGTTCAGTGCCAAAGAGGGAGATATTCCAACTGGGTTTACATAAATATCCATGTGTTTTATTAGAGCCTTTGTGTACTGACTCTTCTCTTTTCCATTTTCTCCTTTTGTTTTAATCTCATTTTCCTGATCTCTTTTCTTTTGTTGGTGCTCCTGTTATGTTCTTTTCTTGATTCCACATTTTAATTTTTTTCTTTCAATTTATTCTATCCCCCACCCACTCTTCACTTTCCCTTCCCCTGCCTCACGACCTCCCCTTTTCCTGCTCTCCCAATGTGTTTCTTCCTCCAGAAAGAGGAGCGAGTCTCTGAACTGCGCCATCAGCTCCAGTCTCGGCAGCAGCTCCGCTCCCGGCGCCATCCCCCAACACCCCCAGATCCCTCTGGGGGCCTACCTAGGGGACCCCCAGAGCCCCCTGACCGTCTTAGCTGTGATGGGAGTCGAGTCCATTTGCTTTACAAGTGAAGGGGTATCAGGGAGGACAGGCCAGTAGGGGAGGGAAAGGAAGAGGGGAGAGGGTGGGGAACTGGGTTGGAAGCAGGGGACCCCTATCCTCAGTTGGAAAGAACATGCTGTCAGTTCCATCTCTTGTAAATTCATGTCCCTCTGTGAGTCCTGGGGTTATTTGAGTCTTCAAATACTCTGGGAAATAGATCTTTTTATCTTATTCATTGATATAATTTTATATCACAATTTTATAATTTAGTTTGTGCCTCACTTGAAGCTACTCAGTCATGACTCCTCAGCAGCCTCACTACATCTTTGTCTCCCATGACAGCCCTCTGTCCAGTTACCACGGCAACCCTGCAGCTCCTATCCTGTTTGTGCTATGCTCTCTCTGCTTCTGTCAACAGGGGTCTCTCCCCACTAGTGCTCTTTCCACGCCAGCAGGGGCTTCTCCATCATAATTCCCTTCCTCTCAATCCTACTAGCCCTTCCACATGTTCCCATGTTTTCCTTTTAAATTTTGCTTCTTTTGGGGATTCATTCTTTTCCCCCAGAGCTTGAATGCTATTTGCCTCTACTCTGTGTGTGCTCATTCTTATGCATCTGCTCTTCTCTTGCTTGTGCCACTGGTGCTCCTGTGCACGTGTGCTTGACCCATGTGCTTTGTCATGCTGCAGTCACAGCTATGTGTCCTCCTCTTGTGGTCATGGGTTTGCCTCAAGTGGGTCTGGGTAGGATGTTCCATTTGTCTAGCATGCTAAACTTTGTCTTTCTACTTGCACACATTCATGTTTATCTATATTTTCCCTGTGTACCTACCCTCAATGTACCCTTATACCTTCCCTTTGCACCTTAAGACCACAGTATTCTTCCAGCAGAGCCATATGTAACCTCCCTGCACATTATTATGCACTTTCCCCCAATCCGTGTTTGCTAGGGCCATCCTCACTGTCTGCTTGTCATGTTCAGTTTCCACTCATACTTCCCCCTCCCTCCTTGGTATTCACTCCTGCACCACCCTCAAATCAGCACACACAATCATCCTCTCAAGGATGATTTTTTGCTCCCTTTAATTTTTTTTAATTTTTTTGTGGAAGCTAAAAAAAAAAAAAAAATGGGGGCAGGTTTGGGGAACTGTTTCCAGTGAATAGATGAAGAGAATTCCGACCATGGAAGGTACCTCTGACTGTTGGATGGACAGATGGACCTATGGGGCGGGAGGTGGCGCCCCTTTCACACTGTGGTGTCTCTCTAGGAAGGATCTTCCTGAATCTCAATAAACCAGTGAACAGTGTGACTCAGCACCTCACCCTCTGTACTGTGAACAGAGCCGGCTCCCATCCAAGGACGGAGGCTCAGAGAGCTCCAAGTTAATGAAAAGGCTTTGAAGCAAAGGGGTGGAAAGAGGTGTTTTATTGATCCACTAAGGACTTAGCAGGGCAAAGTAGGACATGATTAAGGATGAGATTAGTGAAAGATGACATTATTGGTTAAAAGTGTGGGCTCTGGAATCAGACTGCTAGGGTATCAGATCCCACTATATGTTAAAAAAAAAATCCTTTATCTTTATTCTTCATGCCCTCATTTGTGAAGATAGAATAGTAACTACAGCCATATATTTTTTCATATGGTGGATGCAAGGACTAGGTTAATTATGCATTCAGGCCCATGCTATATGTTGGGTAAATGCTAACCTCTGTCACTACTGTTTCATGGATTCCCTGACAGTGTGGGTATGTATTGGGAGCCTGGAGCAGGTGGCTGAACAGATGTGAGCACTCTTCCTTCCCAGGAAGTTAGAACAAAAGAATGATGACTGCTCAAAGGTTTTGGATGATTTGGCCTGAGTGCTTCCAACCTTATACATCTTTGTTTAAGGAAGTCTGATCATCTTGGGAAGAATTTGCAATCAAAATGAAAAAAAAAAAAATTTAAATGGCCAAGGGAGAAAAAAAAAATTGCCTGGAACTTTATAAGTCTTTGTGTCCTTTTGGAGATAACTTTTCCTTTTCACTTGGGCATTGATTTTCATCTCACTTTTTTGCACAAGAGCTGTAAGGGTGATTGGACCCTGTCATTTCGTTGTCCTGTTTATGGGTAGTTTAAATCTTAGGTCAGTATTTGAAAAACCTTTCACTGTGATTATCCACCTCAGATCAGTTGGAGTTAATTTGAGTTTCCTTTCTTCCCACAGTGGAATATTCTCGAGGAAAGGGGAAGAAGTCTATGGGGTAGAGAAACCTGCAGCGTGAAAATGAACAGTTGGCTTTAGAAACAGCAGCAGGAGCTATGTATCAGGCCTGGGTAGAACCTAAAAGATCCAAATTACCACTTCAAACTTGCATTGCACTTAGATGGGGTGTAAATTATAAATAAAGGGTCAGTTGTTCTTCTGTGGCTTAGGGTGAACCAGATACTCTTTGCTAGCAGGAGGGCAGAAACAAAGCCAAATAGTAGAACTGGCAGAGGTGCCTGATGCAAAAGGTGTGAGGGGATGAGTTGCTGGGCAGTGAGGCTACTGCTTTGTAGTTCAGGCATTAGTTGCTTCCCTCATTCTTGTCTTGAGGCAGGCTCTGCATCGCCTGCACTGCTTCAGGGTAGGACTCCCCCTTTGGCATCAGGTCTCTTTCTGACTTGAAAACATCCCAGACTCCTGATTGCATGCCAGGACTTGGTATTCTCTGCTCTCCTCTGTGTTGGTCTCTTGCCTCCCTGCCCTAGTTCCTGTTGTGTATAGAGAGCATTTCTTTCTTTCTTTCTTGTATTGGGGATTGAACCCAGGGGCACTTAACCACAGAGCCATATCTCCAGCCTATTTTTAAATTTTTATTTTGAGACAGGGTCTCACTAAGTTATTGAGACGGGCTTTAACTTGAGATCCTCCTGCCTCTGCCTCCTGAGCCCCTGGGGCCGTAGGCATGCATTACTATGCCTCACTAGGGAGCATTTCATGAACACTTTGCTCTTGTGTGATTTTCATTGTCTTTTCCATCCATCAACAGGTGTTGATTGGGCAAGATGCTGTGGTGGGTGCATTTTTAGGCACTGAAGCAGAGAAGTGAACAAGATGGTTTGCATGGGACACATGTTCCCAAGATGGGATGATGACCAGTGAAGATGAACAAATAAAAAACTGAGATAGTATAAGAGACCAACCAGGAACACTGGGCATCTCTGTCATTAGCTCTAGTGCTCAGGACAACCCTGGCGGGAGGGGGTTGTTATGCTCAATAGATGGCAAGGAGACTGTGGCCTGGGAAAGAAAGAATCCTGTTCAGTGTCATACAGCTAATAAGAAAAAAAAAAAAAAAATCAGTGTTTAAACTGTGCATTATTATCAATTGCTGTAACCTATTACCCAAAGTCACTTAAACAACAAAAAACTTCTGGGTCAGAAATTGAGACAGGCTACTTACTCCACAGTGGCTAGAAGGTTTGAAGACTGGGAACTGGAGTCATGTGAAAGTTCCTTCAGTGTGGAAAGGTGGGTTTTGGCTCAGCAGAGAATTGGACTGGGGCTGTGGGCTGGAACCTTTACACGAGGCTTTCTGTGTGGCCTGGGGATTCTTCATGATGTGGTGACTGAATTCTAAAGGTGAGTGTCAGCGAGAGAGATACAGAAAAGAGAATGAGAGAGTATGTATTATCTTTTTTCCTGTTGAAGCTTTGGAAATGACTAGCAGGGCTTCTGCCCTATTGGTCTGCATAGTTATAAGCCTGTGTCAGATTCACGGGGTGGAAATACAGAATTTATCACACCATAAACACCACACATGGAGTGGGATAAATATATTGTTGCAGCCTCCTTTAAGAAAATAATCCATGGGTCTAACCTGCTTACTCCAAAGCCAGTGTTCTTTATGGCTCATTCCACTACTTGTCTCCTCCAAAGTTGACCACCCCGGTCTGTTTATTTGCTGGCATTCAGTCTTTTATGAGGCCCCCTATTCCTTGTGGAAATTTCAGGGCCAGCTGTTGTCACATACCTGGCCTTTCTGTCTACAGTGTTGAAGATGGCCCTGTCAACTATGGATCCTCCCATGGTCCTTATTAGTTTTAGGCCATCCTAGACAGGCAAACTGTTTTTTCTTCTTGGGATTTTTGAGCAGAGAATTCTCTTTTTTGTTTTTTTTTTTTTTTTTGCTTTTTCATGGTCCATTAACTTAAGGGCAATCAACATGGGCTTCATATCACATGATAGCTGGACTTCTAATAGGTGATATTCAAAATACTTAAAGAATATGGAATCCACTTATATGCTCCTTGGAGCGAGACATGTACCACCACACTCTGTGATATTACCAATTTTTGACCGCAAAGGCTGAATCCTTTTTACCTCTTAGAATTATGGAACCACAGTAATGATTCATGGCAGATGATACCTAGCATCCTGGCAGCTGCGGTGGAACACAGGTGAAAGCCTATATGGGGACACTTCTAGGGACTGTGGGTACAGCAACGTGAGGAACATTTATGCATCATGCATGTGCATCTTGAGGTGTGTGTGTCAAAGGGTATTGGAGAGGGAAAAAATCTTTTTCTTATGCCTATCTACCCATCTACCCATCTTAGGTCCCCAGCTGAGACCCTGTAAATTAGATTGGTAAAAGACATTAACAAGAGAAAGCTGGGCATGGTGGTGCAACTCTGAAGGCTAAGGCAGGAGGATCACAAATTCGAAAACAGCCTCAGCAACTTAGTGAGGCCCTAAGCAACTTAGCAAGACCCTGTCTCAAAAAGGGTTGGGGATGTGGCTCAGTGCTAGAATACACCTGGGTTCAATTCCTAGTGCCAAAATCCAAAATAGAAGTTTACTAACATGCTTTGTATGTGTACAAATGGCATTACCATTTTTTTTCCCCTTTTTTGGTACTAAAGATTGAATCCTAGGACACTTTACCACTGAGCTATGTTACCAGCTCTTTAAAAAAATTTTAAATTTTGAAATAGGGTCTCCCTGTGTTGCTCAGGGGCTCACTAATTGCTGATGCTGTTCTTATGATCTTCCATTGGGATTATAGACATGTACCACTACACTCTGTGATATTACCAATTTTTGACCCCAAAGGCTGGATCCTTTTTACCTCTTAGAATTATTGAACCAATATAAAGCCTAAGCTCCAGTTGAGCAGTGGAGGAGACTTGATTATTGGCCAGGAATAGGAAAAGTGGGAGATGAACTTGCAAAGCAACTTCTTACCTGTTGGGGGTTGGGAGATTATAGATATAGGGCAAAAGAAATGAAGGAGAAGGAGGTGATATCTTCTGGGGATGGGTGGAGATTTTCTGAGAATTCAAGCACAGTTATCAGTTGTCATGGTGCTGGGGGGAGGGTTGTCATTTAGCAAGCAGATGAGGTTATAATGAAGTTAGAGATCATTTGATGCTCTCCCTAGCATGTTGTTTGATAGCCTACCTGAAGAGGGACTTCTGGCCTTCAGACATCTTGTCCTCAAATATTAGGGTGGGGTAAAATTCAGCCAGGTCACCTAGGCAGTACAAGCTGGGTAACATGGGACTACCACTAGTACCAAAGTGGTGGTAACAATCTGGGCTTTATACTGTCTTAGGCTATGCAAAGCAGAAGGGGGTTGGGGCTTCTGGGTAGAAAGCTCTGTTAGTGAAGCTTGTTATGCAGGTTTGAGCTAGTGCTTTCTCCATAGATAAAATTATACCTTTACAAATGTAAATTTCCTTTACCAAAGGAAAAATCTCTTCCCTGTTTTGAGAGCATTCTCTCTGGCCCTTTGGTTCTCATGACCTTTAGCTCAATCCATATGCTAAAGAGGCATATTTTGAAGCAGCTATTCTGGTACTCTTCTAGGTGGGGAGGGGTGTGATATTCTGCATTGAAGAAATTGGGAAGGCTGCTTTCATGCTGGGTCCTTGTGGGATACTACAGGAGCTGGACCCTGTCAGTGGGCTAGTGACCTGACTTGAACCTCAGCTAAACCCCAAGGTTCTGGAATAAAGTTCCTTTTTTAAACACAAGTATTATATTAGGTGGATAGTTAAGTACATGCTTTCTGGCATCCTAAATCCTGCAGGCTTGAAACATTTGAGGGGATCCATCCCCCGCTTTTTTAGTTGAATCCAATCCAGTAACTTCTGTACATTTCTAAAATACTTTCCTACTTAATCCTTTGTCTCCCTGGCATAACTCCTTATACTTACCCTCCCCCACTTAGTTTGCAGTGTTGGGATGGAGTCCAGATCCTTCTATCACTGAGCCACATCCCCAGTCCTCCTTAATTTATTGAGATAGGGTTTCACCAAGTTGCCCAGGCTGGCTTTGAACTTGGGATCCTCTTGCCTCAGCCTCCTAAATAGCTGGGGCCTTCTTGAAACAAGTAGTGCAACGGCTTCTCAACCCCAGATTCCTGTGATTAGGCTGGAAAGATTTCAGGCCCGTTGCTCAGAGTTACAGGCATGAGTCTTATTAGAAGGAATCCTGCCCTTTGATTTTATTGGGAGCTGGGGAAGTTTACAGAGCCCTGCCCAAGTCCACTTTTAGACTTTTTTTTTTTTGACAGTATGTGAACTGCATGGACTACCTCTAAGAGAGAGGTATTATGCTCAGACTTGGAATTTTTAAGGAAATTGAGTCCCCTGTTTTTGTCTCAATTTCCTGTCCTCTTAATGGGGTTGTTATCAAGTTCCCCTCTTTTTGACTCAGTGTCCTTAATCAGTTTTTTATTTTTTGAATAACTCCCATCAAGCTTTCTTTGTGAGGGTTGATATTTTGGCTATGGGGAGGTTAGGGGTTGTGACTTAGTATTGGTGATAAAAAAGTTTCTGGATACTTGGTTACAAGAGATAATATTTTTTTTATTAAGGCTGGGTGAGGTTTTAACATATCAAGCTTCCATTTTCCAAGTACTTATCTGTCAGATGTGCCTCCCTGTGGCTTTCAGTTACCCTTCATTATCTTTTCCCTGCTTATCTATTTAAATGACTGAGTAGCTTCCACCTGTGTTACAGGATACCATGCCACCAAGCTGAGTCAGCCATGGCAGCCCTCTCTCACCTCAGTTCTTGCAATCATGCCAGAAAACTTTCAGACATCGCTCAGAGTAGCAGGCATGAGTTTACTGCTGAATAGGGAAAGGAAAAAGGGGATACTCTCAAAGGCGAGACTGGGTCACAGAGAAGACAGGGATGGTGTGCCTCTCCTGCCCTCCAATTTTTATTGGGGTCTCAGGGAAGTTTCCAGAGAGTTCTGCTCTGGTCTACTTCCTAACTTTTGACTGATGGCAGGGTGACTTCAGACTTTCAAGTTTCCACTATGCATGACAACTCTAGATCACTTTGGCCCATGATAACTGGTTCTAATTGGAACCTGTTCTTACAGGTTTTATGGTTTGGGGGAATTCTCATCTCCCTGAATTCTGGAATCCGGTCTGCATAAAGGTCACAAAAGTCTCCCCCTTTAGGGTAACTTGTGTTCTTGGAATTTCAGGCCTACATTCCTCCTGCAAATAACTTGTTGTTTTCTGAGGAATGTAACATATCCTGTTGACTTAAGCCAGGCAGAGCTGTATGTAAATTGCTTGTTAAAAATTGGGTTGGGGAAGGGAGGAGTCTGGGGTAGGAAAGTTGGTGGAATGAGATGGTCATCTTTTACCCTAAGTACATGTTTAAAGACACGAACTGTTTGAATCTACTTTGTGTACAACCGGAGACATGAAAAATTGTGCTCTACATGTGTAATATGAATTGAACTGCATTCTGCTGTAATATATAACAAACTAAGGTAAATAAATAATTTAAAAAAACTTTGGGGAGGGGTTAGCACAGAGGGCCCAGTGTATAGGGCCTGTACACTTCCCCATCTCTTTCTGGTACTGAGGATCAAAGCCAGTGCCTCAGGAATGCTAGGTAAGCACTCTACCACTGAGCCATCCCCAGCCCACACCTCCCCATCTTAATGGGTAACATGTATAAGCCCTGCCTTTACTCCTTTCTATACAGTAGGCAGCAAATATTTCAAATTAATTTAGTTATCCACCATGATTCAAACTTCTATGAAGACTTCTCTGACCAACCACACCTCCTTTCCAAGCACTCACTCTGTATGCATTTTTTTTTTTAGTTAAACACACAGTATCTTTATTAATTTTCATGTGGTGCTAAGGATCTAACCCAGTTAAAGCCCCAGCCTTCATATGCTTTTATTGTACATTCCTTTAACCTTTTATCTGCTCCCAACTCAGTTGTGTTACTGCTACCTGTGCTGGAGATATGTCTTTGACTGTCCCTACTGTTTAGGGTTGTGATTAAATAAACTTAAATGGGTTTTTTTCTTCTAGAGTATCAAATGTATAACTTTTCACATGGATACTGGATGAATTTAGAATAAGAATTGTTAGTCCTAATGCCTGAGTTAAAGCATTTATTTAATGAAGCAGGTTTCATTAAAACGGATTCCTATAAACTGCTTCACTTAATTCTCTGTTGTATTTCCCCTAGAGTCCATCTAGAAACAATTGAGCTTCTGGGTTTAGGGAGCTGATAAACAGAAGGAAAAAGTAGAGGTCTCTAGGTGCCAGTGAGAGAAGATGGAGCAGGTCTTGAGAAACAGTATTACATAAGAGCCTTGAAAAGTAGAATTAACATTAGTGTTGCTTATGGGGCTGAGATTAGAATTATTAAACATAAAATGAGGACCTTACTTTAAGATTAATAATTAGGCTGAGGAGAAAATAAGATTAACACATGAATGGCTAGGATAAAGATTAGGATTAGAATAGAGTTAATGCTGCTGTTCTGGACTGATAACAGGGTAAATGTTGGATCAAGGCCATTTTATGTAGGGACTAGAAATGAAACAAGAATTTTCATTTTTCTTTGTTGGCATGTACTCAAGGAGAATTTGCCCAGCCTGGACAACAGGAAGACCTTGACACAAATAAAACTAAAAAAACTGGTGATGGAGTATAGTGCAATGGTAGAGTTCTTGCCTAGCAAGCCTGAGGCCCTTTGATCCCCAGCACTCCCCCCCACCCCCCAAAAAAAACCCAAGTGTGTGTGTTTGTGTGTGTGTGTGTGTGTACATGTTTACTTATTTTGTGTGTGTGTGTGATACTGGGGTTGAACCCAGGGACACTCTACCTTGGATCTACATCCTCAGCCCTTTTTTATTTTGAGAAAGGTCTCTGTTGACAAGGCTGGCCTTGAACTGGCGATCCTTCTGCCTCAGCCTCCTGATTTTTGGGAATTACAGGTGTTCATCATCATGTCCAGCTTAGAAATAGAATTTGGTATTGCCGTCAGTTCCATGGAAAAGCTAGGTGGAGGAATCTGTAGGATTCGGACTCCACAACTATTTACACATTCTCTGGAGGGTAAGATTCATTCATTTGCTCACTCACTTATCCATAGAATCAGGTGCCAATTTTCTGCAAATTTTTCTCTGCTTTATGGGAGCCTGAAATCTTGTGGAAGAACAGGAGTACAGAGGAAGGCAGGAGCACAGAGTTGTAAAAATACTTACAAGGGATTCTTGTTTTTTGTTGCCATGGGATGATGATTTGAAGCATTTGAAAAACTATTCCAACTGATCATGGTGGCACACACATGTAATTCCAGCAACTTTGGAGACTGAGGCAGAAGATCAAAAGTTCAAGGTCAGCCTGAGCAACTTTGTGAAACCCGGTCTCAAAACATAACAAGGGCTGGTAAAGTGGGTTCCATTGTTAGTACTAAAAACAAAACCCAAAAAGCTACAACGTATTCTGAGATTCAAAACGGAGTGACCATGGTACATGTGTTGCTAGACTGGGATGATGCTCTTAAGTTTGTTGAGGAATTGAGGTGTCTCACCTGGGCTGGGAGGGCAATAATTGTACCCACAGGCAAAGCTAAGAACGTGGAATCTGGTCAGTTCTCCTGGTTCCAAATCCTGTGTCTTAGTTTCTGCTTCTGAAAAAGGATGTATTATTTGCTTCATATTGTTATTACATGGGTTAAATGCATAAATGTGTGGAAATTACATTAAATAGTGTCTGGAATCTCATAATCGGTATAAAACAGTTCCTGTCTGAGCAGAGCACAGTGTGTGCTGATGTTCATGAAGTTTCAGGTCATGAGCCAGGGATGGCACATGCAATTTCACATTTGGCCAATAGATGGCACCAGAATCCTCAATGTACAAATTATCCTGCCTGCCTAAACATGAAGACTTTTCCCTGAGCTTGTTGTTGGCATTGTAAAGAAGAAATGCCAGGACTGAAGTTAAAGTTTCTTCCCAAGGCTCTGTGCTGGCTTCAAGCCTAAGGATACTAGGGTATCTGATTTTGGGTGTGAAAACAACAGTGTGTATTTGAGAATTGCCTGACTGGATGTCAGGGGTCCTGGAATTTATTTAGTTCTCATACTGTGTTGTTGGGTGAGTTTCTGAACTTACAAGCTGCCCATCTCTCTTACTAATATTTGGAGGGCAAATCAGAATGATAATATAAACCAGACATATATAAGTAAGTGGAAAAAAAGAGAAGCAAAGAAAATAGGGTAGGAACTAGAGATGGAGAAATAGTGATAATATGACAAGGGAGGGGAATTAGAAATGGAAATGATAACATTAGGAACATGATTGTGAGAGCAAATCATTGAAAATAAAATAGAGAAAAAGAAAATATTTGATTCATGATAAATGTTTTATATAGATACTTATCTCCCTATTTGTATTCTTGTATGAGTGTGTATGCACATACACACACACACACACACACAAAATCATCTATTGCTGTGAAAAGATGGGTGTGAAGAAGACAGAGGGCTGCAAAACTCAATCTTCCTGATGAAATCATGTCAAATTTTAATTTTTTTAAAGATGTTGATGGACTTTTATTCTTTTATTTATATACAGTGCTGAGACTAGAACCCAGTGCCTTACACATGCTAGTCAAGTGCTCTACCGCTGAGCCACAACCCCAACCCCCCAGCTTTTTTGTGGTGCTGGGGATTGAATCCAGGGCCTTGTGCATGCAAGCACTCTACCAACTGAGCTATATCCCCAGCCCCTTTTCTTTCAATTTTTTTAAAAAAATATTTATACTTATTTATTTTTGTTTTCAGTGGACACAACATCTTTGTTTGTATGTGGTGCTAAGGATTGAACCTGGGCTGCACACATGCCAGGCGAGCGCGCTACCACTTGAGCCACATCCCCAGCCCCTTTTCTTTCAGTTTTAAAGCAGATTGATCAGCACTCCCTCAGTTTTGTCTGGGCTCCACTTCCTTCCCCAGCAACCTCCTGAATGCCCTTTTTACCTCCTTGTTCCTCAGAGTGTATATGAGTGGGTTAAGTGAAGGAGTACCCACTGCATAGAAGAGGCCAAAGAACTTGCCCCTCTTTTGGGCATAGGGATTTTTGGGCTGGAGGTAGACAGCAATGACTGAGCTGTAGAAGAGGGTAACCACAATGAGGTGGGAGGAGCAGGTCCCAAAAGCTTTCCTCCTGCCCCTTGCAGAGTTAATCCTCAACACTGCCCGGGTAATGGCTCCATAAGAGATAAGGATGAGGCTGAGTGGCACAACCAAAATGAAGACACTGGCTACAGCCATCTGGATCTCATTGTAGGTGGTGTCCCCACAGGAGAGCCGAATTAAAGCTGGGACCTCACACACAAAATCATCCACCTGATGGTGGGGACAGAAGGGTAGGTGGAGGGTGGCTGGTGTCTGGATTACTGACTCCACCAATCCGATGATCCAGGCAACAGCTGCCAGCTGCAGGCACAGGCGGGGGTGGATGATGGTGGCGTAGTGGAGGGGCTGGCAGACAGCCACATAGCGATCAAAGGCCATCACTGTCAGGAGGATGCATTCAGTGGTCCCCAGGGACAGGAAGATGAACAGCTGGATGAAGCAGCCCAGGAAGCTGATGGTCTTCTTGGGGCCCCAGAGGTTGACCAGCATCTGGGGGACACAACTTGTGGTGAAGCAGAGGTCCAAGAAGGAGAGGTTGGAGAGGAAGAAGTACATTGGAGAGTGGAGCCTGGGGTCCAGCACTGACAGCAGGATGATGAGTGTGTTGCCCACCAGGGTGAGGAGGTAGGAAGTTAAGACAACCACAAAGAGAATCTTTTCTAGCCCTGGGTGTTCAGAGAAGCCCAGAAGGAGGAATCCCACTGGGGAGCTTTGGTTGAGCATGGCCTGTTCCTGTTCAGAGCTAGAGGGATGAGTGTGTCAGATTAGTGTGTTCCAGCTTGTTTTGTAAAAACACTCTGGATGCTCACTCCTGGTCAAACGTCTAGTGGGAATGGAATGTGGTGGACAGTGGTCAGAGACCTCGTGCTGGTGCTTCTGACTTGAGTGAGGGCAAAGGAGGCTGATGTCAAATGTGGATCCGTTAACTCATTCTTTCAGCAGAGGTTTATTGGGTGCCGATGTTCTGAGTGCTTTTCTAACTGTTGTTCTTAATTTATTTGTTGGAATAAATAGCAAATAAATATATTTTGAATGAATGTTCTATATATATATATATTATTTCTGTCAGCTTGATTATTTCCTTATTGGTTGGATGAATTTTGTAGAACTTCATATTCTATTTTATACTTCATTTGCAAGGGAGCTTATCTGAGAGAGAATGCATTATCTATGGGAGAGATTTTCTTTCATTTTAAGAGATCCATACTCATAGCAAGATCAATTCAGTTGCCCGGGCCTCTTTAGCAACCTAAGTCACTCAGCTGACTGATTAGGAAAATTGCTTAGTTCCAAGGGAAGTTTACCAGCGGGAGGTGAGAATGGCCCCATACATGTTAAAAATACTGAGTTCATAGCATTATGAACAAGAATAACTTTTTTTTTTTTTTTTGTGCTGAGAATTGAACCCAGGGATACTTTACCCACTGAGCTACATCCCCAGCCTTTTAAAATTTCTTATTTTGAGACAGATTCTTGCTAAATTGCTTAGGTGAATTTGCGATCAGTCACCTGAATTGCTGGGATGACTGGTATGCAGTACTGTGCTTGGTCTTAAAAATAACGAAGTCAATCTGTGTGATGCCCACCACCCAGGTTAAGGAACTGAACAAATATTTCAGAGTCTTTGAAGCTCTTATGTACTCCTCCCTGACTTCTTAATTTTCCACTTCCAGCACAGAACTACCTTTTGAATGTGTTCCTTTGTTTGCTGAGACAGGGTCTTGCTACGTTGTCCAGGTTGGGCTTGAAATCCTGGGCTCAAGTCATCCTCCTGCCTCAGCCTCCCAAGTGCTGGGACTCCAGGTGTGCACCACTGTGCCTGGCTTTGAATTTTTAATTCTCTCTCTTCCTCTCTTTCTTTTATTTGAGATAGAGTTTACATACCAAACTTAAGAGTTTTCAAGTATATTCACCAGTTATGTAATTAAACACCACCTACCTCCAGAACATTTCACATCACCCCAAAAGAAACTCCATGCCTGTCAGCAGCCACCCCTCATTTGTTTTCTTTGAAATATATATTTCTTTGTATGCAACTTAAACAATAGCCAACTATTTCTTATTCATTGGTCAACTATTATCCTAATCAGTTTTCTGCATTTTTAAATTGGTTATTCTCTTTAAATTGGTTATTCATTTACTTCACTCTCTTTCTCTACCTTATTTCTGGATATTCATAGGTTACATCTTGTTTTTTTGGGGGTGGGGGTGGGAAGGAGTACTGGGGATTGAACCCAGCAGTGCTTTACCACTGAGCTACCTTCTCAGTTCTTTTAATCTTGAGACAGGGTCTTGCTTAGTTGCTGAGGCTGGCCTCAAACTTGTGATGCTCCTGCCACAGTCTCTGGAGTAGTTGGGATTACAGGCATCTGCCAATGCACCCAGTTTAGATTATATCCGTTTTAGGGACTCTGTACTTTTTTCTCTTTTAAACTCTTTCATTTACTACTTTTCTTATAATAATTCTTCTTCATATACATTCATTTATTGGTTTGTGCTTTTATTTGTTTCTTGAGACCATAGTACCAGGATTGTGAGAAGATCCGGGTTAGGGATCCTCCCTAAAGGGGTCTACGATAGTTCCATAGTCATTACCTGCCATTGCTATTGGTGGCTACTGTATGTTAAGTGCTTCCTATGGGCCAAGTGTGGTACTAAGCAGCTCCCTGAACCTTTGGTTCTCATAGCAATCTGCAAAGAAGATATTATTCCAGTTTTACCAGAGTAAACAGTTTCAGAAAAGATAACAACTTTCTAAAGTCACCTAGTCAATAAGTGCCAGGATAAGATTCTAGAGACTTTTTTCCAGTCTTGGGCGTTCAGAAAAGCCCAGAGGGAAGGAGCCCACTAGGGAGCTGTGGTTGACCATGACCTGTTCCCGTCCAGAGCTGGAGGGATGAATCTGTCAGGTTGATTAAATGTGTCTTATAAAAATCCCTCTAACTCCAAATATGATGCCTCACTGTTGTGGAAACTGATAGCTCACAGGAGAACAAAAACCATTTTACTTACCGTTAATCAAAGAAAAATCTCTTTGCTGCCAGCAAACAACCATGACAAAACTCGTAGCTGGCACTTAGTCTCCACTTGGACATCAAGAAGATTACTAAAGGGCTGGTGATGTAGCTCAGTGGTAAAGTGCCTGTCTAGCATGCATTAGACCCTGGATAAGATCCCTATCCCTGAAAAACAAAACAACTAAAAATTAAGAAGAATAGGCATCATTGGGAAACTAGATCTCTGGTTCTAACAAGAATTGCTAATATTTACTAGCAAGCACTTTTGAAGCACTTCTATATGTGATGTGCTAGAGCTGGCTCATGCTATCTTTTGATTATTAAATTTTCAGAAATTTTTTGAGATACTTATTAAGCCATTGGTAGCTTGAATCAGCTACAGGAGGAGTATTTACACTATGGAAATGGACATCACTACAAATTGGCTCTGCCTCCCCCAACCCAACTGGTTGTTAAACATTTACCAGCATACCTCTGATTGTCCTTCACAACTCTATGTGTTAGTATTATCTTTCCTTTAATATGAAGAAATTGAGGCAAAGAAAATTTAGGCAATATAGTTAATAAGCACCCAAGCTGATGTGTGAACCGAAGTATGTTGGCTGTTCGCCAACCACAGCCCACCCTATCTCTGCAGGGAAGATGAGGCCAAGAGAAGCCAGAGATACCTCTTTGCTAAGAAGGTCTACCAACCACCCCTCTCAGTCAAGGAGAAGTTGGCTTCTGCTTTAGTGATACTGGAGTTAGGTAGGTTGATGCTGTGTGGCGGTAGAGGGAGCAATCCCAGGACTCTCATCCCATGGAGAGAAAGAACTCATTAATTCTGTTAAGACCCTAGGGTTCCACAGCCCACAGACAATTAATTAGCCACTGATGATGGTAAAGGGGGCAGGGGAATATCTATAGAAAATATGCCAGCAAGAGTCGTCACCACAGTGGTAGGTACAAAGGTCACTCACTGCTTCTCTCTGTCGACAGGAAGAATAAGGACAATGCATCTCCTCCTTTCTACTTCCAGTGACTCCCAGCATCCAACTCTCCCCCTCAAGCCTGTGATTCACCTACTCAGGACCCCACATTTTTGTTTGTTTATTTTCAGTACTAGGGATTGAACCCAGGGCCTGTGTGTGCTAGGCAAGTGCTCTATCATTGCGCTACATCCCCAGCCCTTCATATTTTATTTTGAGAAAAGGTCTCACTAAGTTGCTTGAGGCAGGCCTCAAATTTGCAATTCTCCAGCCTTAGTCTCCTGAGTGTCTGTGATTACAAGTGTGTAGTACCATGCCTGGCCTAGGATCCACTGACCTACTTATTTTTCCATTCAACACTTCTGAGGTGGACCACACTATACTAACAGAATTATAACACCCTAGGGCTATAAGAATACTTAGAGCATTTAGTCTCACTCTCATATGGTTCAGCTGAGTCATTACCATACCTCTCTTCCATTACAGCTGGGGCCTGTGGGCTCAGCTGGCCCAGCTGGCCCAGGTCCAGATCAAGTGAATGTACCCGTTGGCCTATCTTAAGACATAATTGCGATGCCTGTACTAGGTAGTTGGCAGGATCTCCACATTGGTCTTTGGTGTATGGAGTAATAGAAAAGTGGGGAAAGCCAAATGATGCCCTGAATCTGCACTCCCTTCTCCACAAATGCAGTAAATCAAGAACAATGTTATGATAAAAATAAATGATTGCCTGATGCCACATTTAAAGGATTCAGGGCTAATTGTCCCTTTCATATGCCCCATTTAATTCACCAGTCTAGTCACTACAAAAACCAGATGGATCTTGGAAGATGACTGGGCTACCACAAACTAAACCAAGAGAGAGCAATAATTGCAGTCATTTTGTCTTATTAACATAGTTCCAGGTCCATGTTACACAACCATCAATCTGATGAATGCTCTGTTAAAATACTATCAGGAAAGAGGACCAGAGGCAATTTACATTTACAGAGTGTAGATATAAGTTCACATTTGTGATTTTTTGGACTATGTGGCCCAAAGAGACAAGGATACTGATGGTTGCTACTCCAGGTTGAAAAAAAAAAAAGGCTTTGATTTGTAGCATTTTACGATTTTCATAGTCTAAAATATTCCCACCATGGCCAATTTTAAACTGTCAATGTGACATTTCAAAAAAAAAAAAAAAGGTTGAAAAGAGACACATAGTAACATACTACTATGCAGTATTTTATATAGTAGTTTTATTATACAGACATTACAGATGTGAATAACCACAAGAGCATAGATAACAGTGAACTATGGTAAAATAACTAGGAAATGATGAGTTTAAGTACTTTTTACTTTTGTCTTAAAATATAATTTATTTGAATGTAAGTTTAAATAACCATTTTTTGTATTGGCTGTTTAACAACTGGTTTCAAAAGTTCTTGAAAATTTAAAAATCAGCTTCATGAGGCAGTATGAACTAGCCCCAGTATACTCTTAGACATGACCTTCTGGACATTCCACAAAACATCACATAGTTTCACTATATAGATGATATTGTATTAATCAAACAGAATGAGATAGAAAGGTAAGTATGTTGGGGCCATTGGTAAGACAAAACACTCCGTGGGTGGAAGATAAACCCTATAGAGATTCAAGGCCATCTCTAAAATTTTTAGAGATCTAGTAGTCTGGAGCCTGTTGGGACATTTTCTTTCTTTCTTCTTCTTCTTTTTTTTTTTTTTTTTTTAAATTTTGGAGTTGTAAATGGATAGCATGCCTTTATTTGTTTCATTTTATGTGGTCCTCAGGATCGAACCCAGGGCCTCACACATGCTAGGCAAGCGCCCTACCACTGAGCTGCTGCCCCAGCCCCGGGACATTTTCTTTTTAATTGAGTATTGAGGACTGAACCCAAGGGTATGTACCACTGAGCTACATCCCATGCCCCTGACCCTAACTGCATTTTTTTTTTTTTTGAACAAAGATCTTGCTAAATTGCAAAGGCTGGCCTTAAACTTGCAATCTTCCTGCCTTAGCCTCCTAGTTGCTGAGATTACAGGTGTGTCCCACTTCTCCCAGGTATTCCTTTTTATTTTTTGAGACAGGGTCTCATTAAGTTACCCAGGCTGGACTTGAAGTTGGGATCCTCCTGCCTCAGCCTCCTGAGTAGCTTGAATTACAAGTGTGTGACACCACTCCTAGCAAGGACATTCCTTTGAAATAAGGACAAGTTATTGCACTTTGCACCACTGATGGTAACACCACTGATGCTTGATAGTCTTTTGGTTCTAGGGGAAGCACATTCCACATTCATAGGGTTACTGCATGGAAGTGTTCATTAGTAACTGACTGGAGCCCAGAGCAGGAAGGGTTCTGTGGCTATTCTAGGCTGTTCTACACAGCCCTGCTACTTTGGTTAGCTGATCTAACAAACTCTAGAGTACTAGATACTAGAGGTATCAGTGATGGTAAAAGATGCAGTGTGACATTACCAAAGGAAAATCACAACATAGACCTCAAGTTTATGCTGTTAGAAAAGTGTACTCCATTAGAAATCCTCCCAGCTTGCTACTGGGTCTTATAAGAGACAGGATTCCTGACTGTGGGGCATCAAATGACTATGAGGCTCAAAATGCCTATGATTACCTGGGTACTGTCAAACCAATCAATATGAAAAAGTCACACGGCCATAGCATCATCCATTGAAATACAGAAGAAGTACATTCTAGATACAGCATGAGCAGAACTGGAGGGCAAAAGTGAGGTGCATAAGCATGTGGCCCAGATCCTCATGTTGTCCATACTGTTGCCTCAGGATCTCTGCCTTTGCTTTCATCAGTGGCTCATGGGAGGTGTTCCAGTTATCTATTATTATATTATAAAATCTCCCAAATCTTAATTTTTTTTAAACAGAGAGAGAGAGAGAGAATTTTTTTAATACTTATTTTTTAGTTTTCGGCAGACACAACATCTTTGTTTGTATGTGGTGCTGAGGATCGAACCCGGGCCGCACGCATGCCAGGCGAGCGCGCTACCGCTTGAGCCACATCCCCAGCCCCAAATCTCCCAAATCTTGATGGCTTAAACCTACCACAACTTCATTGTATCCCCACAGTATAATTGGCCAAGAATTCAGGCTAGGCGAGTCTTTTGTTTCATGATGGGTCATCTGGGATCGCTTGGAGGTATTCAGCTGACAGATGGACTGCTCCATCCTGGCACCTTGATGGGTTTATTGCAAGTTTGGGCTCATCTTGACCTTTCTGTCTTTATATTATCTCAGGACCTTACAAATGATCTCTCTAGCATAAAAGTCAAGTTTTTTACATGGTGATTTGGGACTCCAAGAGCCATGCCAGTTCTCTTACAGGCAAGGCCCAGAACTGGCATGGTGTCACTTCTGTCACATTATCTTGGTCAAAATAGCCATAGACCAGTCATAGATTCAAGAGGATGGGAAATAGATACCCTTCCTGATGGGAGGCTTGTCAAGAGTTTATAAGCACCTATAATCTTTCTTAGTGGGAAGGAGAGGTACTTTATGACAAGTTTACAGAGGGAAAAAAATGCTAATTTTAGTTCAGTTCAAGACATTGGTCTGAGCTTAAAATGGACTGCTTTTTTTTAAAGCATATTTTTCTCTAGTCCATCCATTTACCAGTAAATGCCCTAATTTCATTCTTCTTTATGGCTGAGTAGAATTCCATTGCATACATATAAGACATTTTCTTTATCTATTTGACGGTTGATGGGTACCAGGGCTGGTTCCATAACTTGGCTGTTGTGAATTGGGCTGCTATAAACAAACATTAGTGTTCATGTTCTATAGTATGCTGATTTTAGTTCTTTTTTTTTTTTTGAGAGAGAGAGAGAATTTTTTAATATTTATTTTTTAGTTTTCGGTGGACACAACATCCTTGTTTGTATGTGGTGCTGAGGATCGAACCTGGGCCGCATGCATGGCAGGTGAGCACGCTATCGCTTGAGCCACATCCCCAGCCCCTGATTTTAGTTCTTTTGGATAAATACCAAGGAGTGGAATAGCTGAGTGTAGGTGGTTCCATTCCCAGTCTTTTGAGGAATCTTAATACTGCTTTCCAAAGTGGTCATACTAATTTACAGTCCCACCAACAATGTATGAGTGTATGTTTTTTCCCCACATTCTCACCAGCATTTATTATTATTTGTACTCTTTCTTTCTTTTTGGTACTGGGGATTGAACCCAGAAATGCTTTATCACTGAGCTGCATCCCAGCCCTTTTTATTATGTATTTTGATAAAAGATCTTGCTAAATTGCTGAGGCTGGCCTCCAACTTGGGATCCTCCCACATTACTGGGATTACAGGCATGAGCCACTGTGCCTGGTTATTATTTGTATTCTTTTTAAAAATTTTTAGTTATTTTTTTTTTTTTTTAAAGATAGAGTGAGAGAGGGAGGGAGAGAGAGAGAGAGAATTTTTTAATATTTATTTTTTAGTTCTCGGCGGACACAACATCTTTGTTTGTATGTGGTGCTGAGGATCGAACCCGGGCCGCACGCATGCCAGGCGAGCGCGCTACCGCTTGAGCCACATCCCCAGCCCAAAATTTTTAGTTATTGATGGACCTTTATTTTATTCATTTATTTATATGTGAATCGAACCCAGTGCTGCACACATACTAGGCAAGCACTCTAGTGCCGATCCACAACCCCAGCCCATATTATTTGTACTCTTGATGATTGCTATTCTAACTGGGGTGAGATGAAGTCTCAGTATAGTTTCGATTTGCCTTTCCCTGATTGCTAAGGATGTTGAACGTTTTTCATATATTTCCTGGCCATTTGTAAGCTACTCCTCACATCAGGAGGATGAGAAATGCCTGTTTAGATAATTTGTTTGTTTATTTGTTTGTTGGTATTAGGGATTGAACCAGGGGCCCTTAACCAGTGAGCCATATTCCCAACTCTATTATTTATTTATTTGCATTGAAGATACCATTTTTAATGTTCCTGGAATGGCTGGTACTGATAGATAATTAAAACACACATTAATCGAATGAATACAGGGTTTCTTACACTGTTGAACGCAAATTGAGTATTTGTCTCTTAATAAAATCACATTTGACATGTATCTTACTATCTACAACACAATTCAAATTTAAAAGGTGTATACAAACAAAATAATACAAGATACTCAGCATCTTCCCTAGGCTGTCAGTGCCATACCCACATGCACTTGTGTACTGAATAGGTTTCATGAAAATACTTTAGAACCCAGTGCCAACTCTCTCTCTTAAAGCATTCTATGTTGATAACACCTTTCTTTCTATAGCCATCATGCCTTTGTTAACTCTACTGCAACACATGGAGTGCTGTTATAATTGTTTCTTGGTTTCCATTTTTGAACAGCACATACTTCGAAACTATGAGCCATGTATTGTTCATCTGTATTAACTTATCATTGTATAGTTTATGACAGATATTGGGTAATCAATGTGACTATTTAATAAAATGAGTAAAAGTGAGCATTCAGGTAAGGGGCACAATATTTAGAAGATTTCTATATAGATTGGCTTAACTGATCCTGATATTATTTTTTATTTAAAGACAGGGTCTCGCTAAGTTACTGAGGCTGGCTTTGAACTTGTGATCCTCTTGCCTCAGCCTCCTGAGTTGCAGGGATTACAGTGTGCACCACTGCACTTGGCATTTGTCCATTTATTGATTGCATTATTTGTGGGGTTTTTTTTGTGTGTGTGTGTTAAGTTTTTTGAATTCTTTATACTTTCTGTATATTAATCACCTGTCAGAGGAGTAACTGGCAGATTTTCTCAGATTCTGCCTTAGCCTCCTGGTTCCTGGGATTTCAGGTATGCACCACTTCTCCCAGGTATTCTTTTTTATTTTTTGAGACAGGGTCTCATTAAGTTGCCCAGGCTGGCCTTGAAGTTGGGATCCTCCTGCCTTAGCCTCCCGAGTAGCTTGGATTACAGGTGTGTGACACCACTCCTAGCAAGGACATTCCTTTGAAATAAGGACAAGTTATTGCACTTTGTACCACTGATGGTAACACCACTGATACTTGATAGTCTTTTGGTTCTAGGGGAAGCACAATCCACATTCATAGGGTTACTGCATGGATGTCTAAACTGTTTTCTTTGCTGTGAAGATGCTTTTTAATTTGAAGTCATTTCATTTATTGATTCTTGGTTTTATTTCCTTGAGTTTTGGGAGTCTCATTAAGGAAGTTGGTGTCTGCATTAATATGTTGAAAAATCAAGGTCGAATGCTTTCTCTCATACCTATAAGCTGGAGAGAAATTTTTAAAAAGATGTGATCCCATGAAAATAGAAGGAAGACTAAAAAGATTGGAGGAAGGGAATCAAGGGGGAAGGAAAAGGTACAGGAAGGGGGAGGAATCACAGAATGAAACTGGTTCTATATATCATTCTGTGTGCATGTATGAATATATCACAATAAATTCAACTTTAATGTATATCCATAATATATCAATTAAAATACAATAAATTAATAGAAGGAAGACCAAGAAAGTAGGGGAAGATGGTAGGGGGAGGGAGAAGGGGAGGGAGAGGGGAAAACTGAGTGTTGAAATGGAGCAAATTATATTCTATACATGTGTTAGGAAACAGACAGATGAGGATGGTGGGAACATGAGGTTGAGAGAATTATTCTATAAAATAGGCCCACTGTGCTGACCCCCACATGCTTTCTTTGCCAAAAAGCAATTTGGCTACGGCCCTGCCTGGCCTAAGTGGACAGGATATGTCCCATTCCTCAGCAAACTGAGGCAGGGGCAAAGGACAGGCAGTCAGTGTAGGTAATGAAGGATGGAGGGCAAGAGAGTGATGACTGGTTATCAAAGAAAGAACAATCGTTTTGCTGGGTCAACAGGGATTGTGTTCCTGGACACTCTGGGTTACGATCAATTAATCTCCTGTGCTCCTGCTTCTAGTCATGTATACAGGGAAGAAAGAGAAGACAATGATTAAAGACATGGGTATTGGGATTTATAAGAAAGCTAGTTGCACCCTCTCCCCTTGGCTTTTTGTTCCAAGGCCTCCTTCTCTTTGTGGAGTCTGTCCTCTATCACTTTCCTAAATACAACTTGCTTGCTACGCTTGCTTCAGTGTTTCTCCAGTATTTATTCTTCAACCCTGGGAACAAGAACCTGTTCCCAAACTCCACCAAACTGGTATCACATGTCACAATGAACTTCACAGTTATAAATAAAATAACAAAAAATAAGAACATAAAATAAATAAATAAGATTCAAACAAAAACAGACTGCTGCTGCACTATAGCCTCACTCAAAAGTAGCTGTGGAAGACAATAGTAATGGGAAATCTTCCCAAAGGACAGGGCTTTGGGTGATGCACCTGGCTATACGTTTTGTTTGGAAGGAGAAGTGGCTCAATGGAAGAACAGATGTAAATAGACAGTGGCAAATGGCTTAGCTAGTTGACCAAAGGCTTGGAAGGAGAAGGTTTGGAAGATCAAAAAATAAAATTCAGGGAAGAGACACATGAATGATTCTGTGAAAATGCAAAAAAAGTGTGAGTATTTTTGTATTGTATGCTAATGCCCATGGGGGCACATCCATAATTGAAGAAGCACTAAACCACCAAGTAAGAGAATGAGTACTTCACTTCAACCAGCCTCTGCATAGGTTACCCCAATGCTGCACAATGGGCTCACGAAAGCAGTGGCTATGGTGGTGGGAGGTACAGATGGGCCCAAAAGCATGGGTTTCCATTCACCACTTAACTGCTGCTGCTGCTGCTGAATGCCCAATGTGCAAGAAATATACAAACATTATATATTGGTGCCATATTCTGAGTAAGAATTTATAGGCCTAAGAGTCAAATTCAAGACAATCTGTCTACTGCAAAATTGGTCATGATCCTGTATAACAGGAAAAAAACCCAAAACAAACAAACAAAAAACCCTTAGCTGTTTTCTCCACTATGCTCTCAACCCTAGACAATTCTTCTTTTCTTAATTTTTTTTAGTTGTAGATGGACACAATACTTTTATTTTATTTATTTTTATGTGGTGCTAAGAATCAAACCCAGTGCCTCATACATGCTAAGCAAGTGCATTACCACTGAGATACAACCCCAGCCCCAACCCTTGACAATTTTGTTCACTAAAATGTGTTGTTTTTCCTCCCACACTGACCAAGAAATTCTCCAGTGGACACTTACTGGACATCCTGTAACTTAATTCAAGTCTGTACTATATACCTGGATGTTGAGTCAGATCCCATAGGTTAAGGTATCCCACAAGACTGCCATGCACTTCAAATACTAATTTTTAAGTCCAGGCTCTGGAAATTCTGACTTCCTGGATACATATCAGGGGTTCCCACAATCCTCCCTTTAGATTCAATCATTTGCTAGAGTGATCCACAGTACTTAGGAAAGCTCTTAGGTTTATCAGTTTAATATAAAGGGTATTATACAAAATGTAGCTGAACAGCCAGATGGAAGAGATGCTTAGAGTAAGGAATGTGGGAAGGGACAGTTTCCATGCTCTATCCAGGACATGCCGAGTGGAGAATAGCACCTACATGTGTTCAGGAACCTGGAAGCTTTCTGACCCCATAGTTCAGGAATCTTTCATGGAGGCTTCATCATGCAGGGATTATTATTAACTCCATCTCCAGCCCCTCTCCAGGATGTGGATGTGTGATGTGGAGCTGAAAGTTCTAAACTTCTAATCATGGTTTGGTTTTTCTGGTGACTAGGACCCATTCAGGAGCTCAAGTGACATCTTACTAGGACAAAAAGATGTTCTTTTTTTTTTTTTTTTAGTTGTAGTTGGACACAATACCTTTATTTTACTTATTTATTTTTATGTGGTGCTGAGGATTGAACCCAGCACCTCGCAGAGGCTAGGCAAGTGCTCCACCACTGAGCCACAATCCCAACCCCAAAAGATGTTTTTTTTTAACAAATTTAAAAAATTCCAAGTGATAAGGAGTTCTATGTCAGAAACCAAGGTCAAAGATCAAATATTAGTTTTGAAATAAAGATTCTCCTAGCATTCCTATTGTTTAGAAAATTACAAATTTTCAGGAGCTCCATGCCAGAATCTGGGAGAAGAGATAAAGTATTTCTTACATCACAATATCGCAGTTCCTTGGCCACCACGTTATTCTGCAGCCCTTGACTGCATTATCTTTTCTGATTTTACATAGATGCTTTTCAAATGTGGTTATAAGCACAAGCACAAAGCCAGTTCAGTGATGATCTCAGGTTTGTGTCATTTTGTTGATTCTCTCCCAAATTTAGCTTTTTGAAATTCTTCTGGCTTTATATTATAGGATGTGTTTTAGTCAACTTTTTTGTCATTGTGACCGACAGACCTGACAAGAACAATTTCAGAGGAGGAAAAGTTCATATCTCAGTCCATAGACAGCCTGCTCCATTGCTGTGGGCCCAAGGTGAGGCAGGGCATCATGGCAGAAGAGTGTTATAAAGGAAAGCAGGCCAGAACACAGGCACTAAGAAGCAGAGAGAGATATATACCACAAAATCATATCCCGATGACCCACCTCCTCTAGTCACACCCTACCTGCCTACAGTGGCCACCCAGTTGATTCTTAACAAGGGATTAATGCACTGATTAGGTTAAGGTTCTCATAACCCAATCATTTCACTTTTAGACTTTCTTGCATCATCTTACACATGAGTTTTTTGGGGGGACACTTCATATATAAACCACAACAGTATGGGATGTATTAGTAATCTCTGATAGTTTTGTGGCATATACAATATTCATGGATAAAGCAACTTTGGGAGTGGATAAGGAACAAGATGTTTATAAATTTAAATTTGTTTTTATTTTAGTTACTGCTTTGTTATGGCCATTTTGCCTGACCATTAGTAATAAGCACTGCAACTGATTCCTACTGGGGCATATATTTGTAGCCACTTCTGTCCTGAGCCTATAGCAGCTTAAAATTTTCTCTTTTATACATGCAAACACACACACACACACACACACATACACATACACACTAGAATAGGTAAAGCATGCACAGCTGGAACATTCAAAAGTCAGTCAAGGACATACTTAAAAAAATAGATTTCCTGCTAGGGTGTTTGGTAGTGCACATCTGTAATCTCAGTGATCCAGGAGACTGAGGACCAAGAATCACAAATTTGAGGCCTGCCTGGGCAATTTAGCAAAATCCTATCTCAATGTTTAAAAAAATAAAATAAAAAGGACTCAGTGATGAAAGAGCCTTGAATTCAATCCCCAGTGCTACTCTCTCACACACACACATAAAGAAAAAGCATATTTCCCTCCCATGTCTGTTCTTCAAACTATTCCCTTTTCTTAGGTGTAGCAGTTGTGACCAGTTTCTTATTTCATTAAATTATACTGGTGTATATTCTTGCAATGTTTTATTTTTATTATACTGTATAGGCCCAGTCAGGAGACAGAAATCACAGTGTTTCAAACAGGAAGTTTAATATAAAGCATTGTTAAGCTATACTATAAGAGTAACTATAATTCTGGACACAATGGCACATGCCTGTAATCCCAAGGCAGGAGGATTGTGAGTTCAAAGCCAGCCTCATCAACTTAGTGAGGCCCTAGAGCAATTCAGCATGACACTGTTTTTAAATAAAATACAAAAAAGGACTGGGGATGTGGCTCAGTGGTTAAGTGCCCCTGGGTTCAATCTCTGGTACCAAAAAATTTTAAAAAAGACTATATGGTATAAAGATAAATCTATTGGATACTCTTGGGCTGAGGGAGAGTTTAGCTCCTTCTCCCAGTGCAGAATTCACACTACACTAAAGAAGGGGTAGTTGCAGCTTACTGGAATAGCAGAAAAGTTTTATAGTTTTTCTAGTTCAGAGCTGGTCCACAGGTTCTGATAAAGCAGGAAATCCACAGTTGGCAAGAGGATACTTGGCATACAAAGAGTCTGAGTGCCACCGTAGTTGGGAGGACTTGTGGTCCTCTTTGAGCTGGGAGAGCTGTAGGAGAAAATCTTTTGGGGCTGCAGGTGATCAGATGGAACTGTGGGTGAGAGATCTGTAGCATGGGGTGTCTATGTTGAGTTGGCTGTAGGAAGATGATCAACAGCTGGGTTGGGCTGTGGGATTGCTGTGTATTCTAGACACATGGAAGGGGCAGAACATAACTAGCTTACCTTTACACCTGCACCTGGCAACAGTGGATTCAGAAGAGAAGCCCCTTTCTCCTGTGATGTTTTTCCAGAGCTCTCTTACTTACTACAAAGGAGAAATATTTGAAGGATTTCTGTCCATTAATGCAGAGAAATTATAGAAGTTGAATTTGGAGTGGAGAGCCAATATGTTGATAATTGGCGCATGTACAAATATAAATAACTATAAACATGTAATGTCCTTACTTTTAGAACACAATACAGGCATATTACCTCATTTGGTTCATTTGCGAAGAGATTGTTCCATATTAATGTGTTTGAAGTTACCTCTTTTCAAAGGCTACATACATATTCCACTGTATGTACCTTTACTTATTGTACTACTCTCTTATTAATTTTATTTCTAATAATTTGCTATTAAAAATAATACTGCAGTAAGTATTCTCATACATCTGCTATTTTATACCATACAAGTATACCGACACACAATTCTATAAGTAGAATTTCTGGGTCAAAGGCAGGCACATAAATATTTGTAAATTGTATTTTTAAAATTTTTAAAAATTAATTTTATTTATATATGACAATGGAATATAAATTGTATTTTTTAACAAAACTTAATACACAAAAAGAATAAATATCATACAAGTACAAATTATATCACTAATGATCCACCACATACTCATTAACCTACTATGGATCCCAAGATCTAGAACAAACCACTGACTCCATCTTGTGTCCACTTCTCTGTCCCTCCTTACTGCTTCTTCCTTGAAGGGATTCACTACTCTGTGCAGTGTATAGTTTTCTTGTTTTTTATTTTAACAGTTTTATCACATTTGTATAGATATCTAAAAAGAACATAAAATTTCCCCTATCCTTTATAATCTTTTTGTTCCTGCAAAGTAACAGCATGCTTTATTTTATAACTACTAGGTAATGAAGTAATGGTATTTATGTTAACCAAGTATTGAATAATGGTACCAGTTTCATTCAATATGTTGTTTCATATAAACATTTAGGCTCTTACAGTTGAACTTTAGGTTTTGAATATGATCTGATGAGACAGTATCAGGAGGATCTGTATTTACTACTGAAAAATCGTTAAGCCAGATGTAATGGTGAGTGCCTGTAATCCTAGTGATTTGGGAGTCTAAGACAGGAGGATTGCAAGTGTGAGGCCAGCCTCAGAAACTTAGTGAGACCCTGTCTCAAATAAAATTTTAAAAATAGGGTGGGGATGTAGCTCATTGGTAAAGTGACCTGGGTTAAATCTCCAATACTGCTCCCCACTCCACACACATACACAAAGAAAAGAAACTCTCATATCTCAGCATTTAGATTGGGCTTTACCTCAGAATTATTGGCTTCTTCTATGTTACAAAGAAAACTTTGAATTTAAAAATCTCTTATCTTTTTTTCTCTATGAAATTCCAGAATTAAAAAAAATATATTTTAATTTGTTCTAATTAGTTATACCTGACAGTAGAATGCATTTTGACACATCATACATAAATGGAGAACTTTTCATTCATCTGATTGTACATGATGTACATAGTCATGTAATCATTTGTGCACAAAGGGTAATGTCCTATTCATTCTACTATCATTCCTACCCCCTACCCCATCCCCTCTCTTCACTCCCCTCTATTTTGAATTAGCATCTGCATATCAGAGAAAACATTCGACTTTTGGTTCTTTGGGATTGGCTTGAAATTCTGGAAGTTTGGTAAGAAAATATCATATTTTGAATTCTGAATGTGTCCTCCCAAAAGTGTGTATTGGAAACTTAACACTTCTGTGCAACAGTGTTAGGGGATGGGTCCTAATGGGAGGTAATTAAGTTATGAGGATTCTGACCTCATGCATTAATGCCTTAATTGTGGGAACATTTCCTCATAAGAGGGCAAGTTTGACCCCCCTTTTGTCTCTTGTGTTTTTGCCTTCTCTATAGGATAATGCAGCAAGAAGGCCCTTGCCAGATGCTGGCTCCTGGATCCTTCTCCTTCTCCTTTCTTCTTCTTCATTACTGGGGATTGAACTCAAGAGTATTTTACCTCTGAGCCACATCCTTTCAACCATTTATTTATTTATTTATTGTTTGTTTGTTTGTGGTACTGGGAATTGAACCCAAGGGATGCTTTAGCACTGTGCCACAGCCCCCATCCTTTTTAAATTTTGAGATAGGACCTTGCTACATTGCTGAGGCTGGCCTCGAACTAGTGATCTTCATGCCTCTGTCTCCTGAGTAACTGGGATTACAGGTGTGCACCATTGTTCCTAACCTTGGTGAATTTTTAAAATCTCAGTTACTGCACTTTTAAACTCCAGATATTCTATTTAGTCTCTCCTTTGGTTTCTTCCTTCCTCCCCACCTTTACTTAGTATCATTTAATGTATTAAAAAACAGCTTTTTACAAAAATTCAAAATAGGAAATGTCAGTCTCAACAATACTTTTTTTTTTTTTAGTAGATGGACACAATACCTTTATTTGATTTTTATGTGGTGCTGAGGATTGAACCCAGAGCCTCATGCATGCTAGGCGAGCACTCTACCACTGAGCCACAACCCCAGCCCTCAACAATATTTTTTTAAAAAATTTATTTCATTGGTTCTTCTTAGTTATACATGACAGCAGAATACATTTTGATAAATTATAAAAGCATAGGATATATGTTATTTTAATTACAACTCCATATTTGTAGGTGGGCATGACGGTGGTATGCATTTAGGTATTTTCATATGTGTTCATAGGAAAATTATGCTAGATTTATTCTACTGTCTTTCCTTTCCTCATCTCCCTTCTCTTCCTTTCATTCCCCTTTGTCTAATCTATTGAACTTTTCTTCTTCCCCTTTTCCCTGCTTTATTGTGGTTTAGCTTCCACATATCAGCAAAAACATTTGATTTTTGGTTTTGGGGGATTGTCTTATTTCGCTTAGCAACATATTCTCCAGATCTACCTATTTACTGGCAAATGTCATAAGGTCATTCTTCTTTATGGCTGAGTAATCTTCCATTGTGTATATATAGCACAATTTCTTTGTACATTCATCTGTTGATGGGCATCTAGGTTGGTTGGTTCCATAGCTTAGCCATCAACAATACATTTAATACAATCACAGATTCCAAATGAAAAACATAAATGACTCATGATACAAGTTTTCAACCTTTCTTAGACAACACAGAAACAAAGTATTCAAGTTGTGTTTTAATAAGAGGAAAATGAAATCTAATTTCCACACAAAGATAGTTTTAAAAAATAAAACCAATGTTGAACTACTTAAAAAAATAAAACCAATGTTGAACTTCTTTTTTTTTTTTTTTTTTTTTTTTAA
>NW_025999987.1:130412-135076 GCF_001458135.2 Marmota marmota marmota | reverse complement strand
GCCGCGGGGCGATTTGCTGAATAAGCAGTTACCCTCCGTGCGACAAACCTCTCGCGTTTGAGTCCCCGTAGCCGATCCTCGTGCGATGGAAATCCTTCCTCCAGGTTCCGGAGCACCCCACTATTGCTGGAAATTCCTAACAAGATATCCTTTAGCCGTCCTGACTTGTCATACTCCCACACAGTGAAGCAGCACACGGGGGTAATGCACTCCCCTCGCCGCCATCTTCCCACTCCTGTTGAACTTCTTTAAATCCCCGCCCTATCCCATTTTTTTTAAATACACTTTTTTATTTTGCATTTTTTTTTTTTAAAGAAAGAGTGAGAGAGGGGGAGAGAGATAGAGAATTTTTTTAATATTTATTTTTTACTATTTGGCCGACACAACATCTTTGTCTGTATGTGGTGCTGAGGATCGAACCCGGGCCGCACACATGCCAGGCAAGCGCACTACCGCCTGAGCCACATCCCCAGCACCCCCTATCCCATTTTTCCCCCCCATCCCACTCTTGATCTTACTCAGCCAAGTTCTATGTCAGCAAATGCAACCCTGTGCCTTCACATGTCTCTCTACCCAAGATTTCAATAAAAAATTAAATATTAGTGGTGTTATTGAATAAAAACTATAATATGCTTAAAAAAAGCCAGCTTATTTGTTGAATGTTGAAAGAAGGGACTAAAATTGGGTGTCACTGAAAGGGTAGTCGGGAAATGGCAGAGCTTGTTTAATTTGCTTCACTCTGATTTTTAGATCATGGGATTGTGTCCAAAGAAATTAATAATGCTAAGAAATATCCCAACCATTCATTATAAAAGGAAGACTATACCAATGTCTATGAAAAGCTTAAAATAACATGGGAAAATATTTAAATTATAAAGTTAAAGAAAAAATAGGATACAAACAACTGTGTATACTGTATGATAGTAACTCTATCAAGATAACCAACCAACCTGGGCTAAGGTAGAGCACTTGCCTACCATGTGGGACGCCCAGGGATTTCATCCTTAGACACAACACCTTAAACAAAACCAACAAAACACCTACCCAACCAAAATATGCCCTATGAGAAGCTGAAATAAAATGGTTCAGAAAGTTAACCATGGTTGTATTTAAGTAGTGTATCTACATAGTACTTTCTTTTACTTTTCTTTTTAAAGATTTTCTCAATTAGGAAGATTTTTTTTAAACTGTTACAAAAAGTCTGATAGAAGTATTGAATCTGAGTTAATGACTAAGTCCAGCTTATAAGAAAGGATGTGTGAACATTTATTAAACTATAAAACATTTCAGGCTTCTCCATCTACCCACTCTGGCCCAAGGATGGAGGGCTTCAGCCTCTCCTCTACCTGGGTGAAAAGTGTGACTAGGTTCTGTTGAAGAAAAATGCTGAACCAAATCCAAATGGTAATGCTATGAATTTATAGAAAGCAATAGAAAATATCAGACTTGGGAGCAATTTATTTACAATACAGGAGTGCTTTAATATTAGAATTAAACCCGAGGACATTTCTTTTTTGCTATATTGTGTATATATCAAGTTACAAAATCCAGTCCTGGTTTAGAAACTTAAACAAAACAACATTGTAATAAGAGCAGACCAAGAAAAGTGTGAAACTGAGAAAAACTGCTTCTGTAAAAATAATTTCCTTTAAGACTTTTGCTTACTCACAACTTAAGGCCTCCCACTTCTCCCCAACAGAGGCCAATCCTCTAATACTTTCTACCAAAGCATCCAATGGTTTGTCCATCCAACAAATACTTATGAACAAAATAAAAACCACCATTTCAGGACTCTAATTTAACTAAAGGCATTTTCCAAGTCACACACAGATTTATCAGCAAAGGGTGGGGCTTTACTAGCTTAAAGCACACCTTCCAACCAATCATGGCTCATCCAAAACTTTGCTTTCCCTAGGGAAATACTAGGAAACCAAACTCTAAATAAATAAATAAGTAAATAAGGGTTGGGGGAATCCCAATGGTAGAACACATGCTTAGTGTGCACAATGCCGTAGATTCAACCCAAGCACCAAAATAAATAAATAAATAAATAAATAAATAAATAATAAATAAATAAAATAAAATAAAAGGAGAAATTTGTTCATAAAATGCTGGACACTGGAGCCTTAAACAGATGAGAAACCTGTCCCTGCCTTAAGGACATTTCAATTTTCCTAAAATGGGAGATAGATATCAACCACAATCCATTAAGAGCAGACACCATCACATGCTGACTATTAAAAATACACTGCAATTCTCATTGATTATTTATTTAAACATCCTTACCCTGAAACTTTACTGACTTACTAGAGTGCGAAAATGCAACTACTTACTCCTGATGAGTACTTCTAAAAAGGGCAGTTATTTAAAGGACACTTTGTGATGTTTGCCCCTAAACATCACAATTCCTAGTGAAATTAAGAAACGGCGCATATTTTACTCCAAGAATAAGGCACTTTGCAATGAGATTAAGCGACCAGTCCTATTATCTAGATCAAGTCTCATCAGTACCCTGAAAAGCTGAGTCGTAAGAATGCTAATTTCAACTATCTTCAGTCTTCTCTTCCAACTGCTGATTGGCAATGTGCTCCTGTGTCAGCCGCTCCAAGTCTCTCTGTATACTGGGGTGGTCTTCCAGATCTTCACAGAGTGATCCGACGATGTCCAGTCTCCTGTAGTTCTGGGCTTGACTAGGCTTCGCACAACCTGGAGGCATCGCTCTTTCAGGGTATACACTGGCAGTGTGATGTTGGCAAAAGTAGGCTGTCCATCAACGGTGGCAGATGGCACAAATAATTTAGATAACCAGAAGCCCACCGTGTGTTCCTACACCTCTGAAGAGCCAAATACGGTCTCGGGAGGTGTGCATGCGGAGGTGCTGCCCGGCTGCAGCGTCCCATAGGGCTGCGGCTCACCGCGGAAGTTAAGCCACACCAGCAGCACAGCCTGGGGGCTGCAGTTGAGGAAGATGCCCCGGGAAAGCTCCCGCCAATTGAACGAGCGCAGCACCGGCAGAGGTTGCCCCGCCTCCATCTTCTCTGAGCCACTGGCCTCATCCGGACCTCGGCGCCCTGCTCCTTTCAGTCGCACTCTTCAGGGTTGAACAATCTGCACCCACCGCCTTGGCAGGCTCTTCTGGTTCCTCACCTTCCTGGCTTCACCTTCCCAGCCTAGAGGACCGCTTGGCCGCGAAGGGATTCGCCAGCCTGAGCGGGGCAGGGCTGGCCGAGGGTGCGTGCATGCGCGTGCGCGCGCTCCCGGGTAGGCTTGCTTGCTCTGTGCGCGTTCTCAACTGGGATAAAATGGGCGGTCCCCAGAATGGTTGGCTCCCTGTTTTAGTCTTTATAATGAAATTTCTTATTTGCTGAGTCTTTGATATTATCTCTTTACTTCTTTGCATATATATATATTTAGTTTTAGGTGGACGCCATATCTGTATTTTACATTTATGTGGTGCTGAGGATTATTAAACCCAGTTCCTCATGCATGCAGGGTGAGTACTCTACCACTGAGCCACAACCCCAGGCCCTGATGTTATGCCAGATTGGTGGGACCCCAACAGACCTCCAGGAGCCAAATCCGATGCAAGCACACAAGAGTCTTTATTGAAGCTCTAGCCTGGACTCACAACAGTTCCCAATGCAGTGGTCCCAGGGAGTGAGTCCTGGTCCTTTGTTCAGTGAGATTTTATAGGTTTTGGGGGGATACTCTATGCCTCACTACATCACACAGCAAATCATTCCATACTGTGGGAAAATCGAACATTGATTAGCACATTCAATGACGGGAACAAGATGGGTAGGGGTGATTGATTAGTACAAGAAGGGGATTCTTTTGAACTGATTGGTTTAGGCCAAGAGGGGTGTACGTGCTAAACTACATGGTTTCCCAACTTGTTATCCACCACCATAAACTACTTGGGGGGTCATCTGGCATTCCAGGTATTCTCCCTGTCTCATACTGATTGGAGGTTGCTAGGGGGGTTGCTATGGGTCCTCACCTAGCCTAACTGAGTCAGGGACACCTGGCCCCTCAGACCTCTCCTGTTATTTGCAGACAAACAACTCAGCAGAGTGGGTATGTGCTTAGGAGTGCTCTGTGGGTTTTTCCAAGGACAAGGGTTACGCCCCCTTCCTTAGGACAGGCTTTGAGGTAGAAGCTGCTGTTATTTATTTATTTTTAAAAATGGAGTCACATTAGTTTCTCACTACAAGTATATTTAATAAGTGCTTTTGAAGTATTTTTGTCCAACATCTGGGATCTCCAGAAACAGGTTTTATTGACTGTCCCCTCCCATGTATGTGTCACATTTTCATATTTCTTTGCTTGTTTCATATTTTTTGTTGTTAATGTTAGTGGCACCCCTTTCTCCACAGAAAATCTTAACTGGATTCCTCCAGAAATCTTCACCATGGCTGATTTTAGGACTGTCAACAAAAGAGTCTCTACAAAAGTGTTCAATGTGGATAAACTTCCTATTTTTGTGTTGCTCTATTTTACTTGGCTACTGGCCTGGAAGAAATTGGCACTCCAGGTGCTGAACACCCCTTACTAGTTTTTCACAAAATGTATCCAGTATAGTAGTTTGTAGAAATGTGTAAACAAGGCCTCTAGCCTTGAGCTGGAGCTTCATAGAGAAGTCTACTTTTTTTTTTTTTTTTTAA
>NW_025999987.1:69568-123547 GCF_001458135.2 Marmota marmota marmota | reverse complement strand
GCCGCGGGGCGATTTGCTGAATAAGCTGTTACCCTCTGTGCGACAAACCTCTCGAGTTTGAGTCCCCGTAGCCGATCCTCGTGCGATGGAAATCCTTCCTCCAGGTTCCGGAGCACCCCACTATTGCTGGAAATTCCTAACAAGATATCCTTTAGCCGTCCTGACTTGTCATACTCCCACACAGTGAAGCAGCACACGGGGGCAATGCACTCCCCTCGCCGCCATCTTCCAGAGCATGAGAAGTCTACTTTTTTAAAAAAAAATTTTAAATTGATTTTTTAAAAAATAAATGACAGCAGAATACATTACAATTCTTATTAAACATATACAGCACAAATTTTCATATCTCTGGTTGTATATAAAGTATGTTCACACCAATTCGTGTCTTCATACATGTACTTTGGATAATGATGTCCATCACATTCCACCATCCTGGTTAACCCACTGCCCCCTCCTTTCTCCTCCCACCCCTCTGCCCTATCTAGAGTTCCTTTATTCCTCCCATGCTCCCCCTCCCTACCCCACTATGAATCAGCCTCCTTATATCAGAGAATATAAAGAACTCAAAAAGCTAAGCAAATAATAATAATAATAATAATAATAATAATAATAATAATAACCCAATCAACAAATGGGCCAAGGACCTGAACAGACACTTCTCAGAAGAGGATATACAATCAACAAATATATGAAAAAATGTTTATAATCTCTAGCAATTACAGAGATTCATCAAAACTACTCTAAGATATCATTTCACTCCAGCCAGATGGCAGCTATTATGAAGACAAACAACAGTAAGTGTTGGCAAGGATGTGGGGGAAAAGGTACACTCATACACTGCTGGTGGGACTGCAAATTGGTGCAGCCAATATGGAAAGCAATATGGAGATTCCTTGGAAAACTGGAAAAGGAACCACCATTTGACCCAGCTACCCCTCTCCTCATTCCATACCCAAGGACTTAAAAACAGCATACTACAGGGACACAGCCACATCAATGTTTATAGCAGCACAATTCACAATAACTAAACTGTGGAACTAACCTAGATGCCCTTCAGTAGATGAATGGATTAAAAAATGTGGCATATATACACAATGGAATATTACTCAGCAATAAAAGAGATGTTTACCTCTCCAAGATAAGAGAAGTTACTAATTGGGCTCCATGATAATAGCTGGCAGGGTGAGGAAAGAAAGGGGAGAAGAAGCTGTCCCCTTCTCAGGTGTTATCCTTGAAGGGTTAACTTTCCCAAAACAGTGAAAGAAAAATTTGCTTTTATGTGAACTTCTGCAAACTGTGAACTTCTGAGCCCCTCCCCTTACATATTGGGTATAAAATTCTGAAAATACCTTAACTTGGGGTTCAGGGGATTATTTGATTACAGCAAAAGCTTTGCCTTCTGAATCTGGCTGGAATGCTTTGCCTTGTCTGTCCCTACAACATTAAAATTGGACACTTTAGATAAAACTATCATGTCTAAATTATAATCACTCTATTTCTAAGAGATAGCAACTGTTGCTACTTTTGTTTGTTTAATTACTTTTATGGACAAGTTCTATGAAATATGTTTCCCTTGCTGTGTGTAGCCATTTACATAATCATTTAGTGATTAGTCATCTTTTAAAAGAAATTTCATCATTTTATTTTTTGGTGCTTGGATTGAATCTATAGCATTGTGCATGCTAAGCATGTGTTCTACCATTGAACTACCCCCACCTTATTTATTTATTTTTAGTTTGGTTTCCTGGTATTCCCCTAGGGAAAGCAAAGTTTTTGGTCAGTCATGATTGGTTGGAAAGTGTGCTTTAAGCCAGTAAAGCCCCATGGGCTTTGCTGATAAATCTGTGTGTGAAATGCCTTTGGTTAAATTAGAGTCCTGAAATGGTGGTTTTTATTTTGTCCACATATATTGGTGACTTTTAGGGAGAGAATTTGCCATGCTTTTCATTCAACCAATCTGTTTTCACTGAATTTTAACTCCAACCCTCAGTAAATAAGAATTCAAAGTAGTTTTGGATTGAGTTTGATTTATATTTCTAAAGCATTATTCATCCTCAAAGCACTTTGAGAAATTTTTTGTGGGGCTTTGCTCAAAGAAGGGAGCCACCCATCAGCTTGGGGCAACATGTGAGTTTCATGGACTTCTGTGCCATTTGTTCCATCTTCTTAACCTATCAAAATCCCTAGTTCTGGGGAAAAACAAACAAACAAACAACGAATTCTGCACTTTTATCTGGCTTCTGATTTTGTTAAAAAGCAAACAAGGTAAGAATATTTTGTCTTTGCTGGGCGTGGTAGTGCCCACCTGTAATCCTAGCAGCTCATGAGATTTAGGCAGGAAGATCACAAGTTCAAAGCCAACCTCAGCAATTTAGTGAGGCCCCAAGGAACTCAGTAAGACTGTCTCTAAATAAAATACAAAAAAAGGCTGGGGATGTGACTCAGTGGTTAAGCGCCCCTGGGTTCAATCTCTGGTATTAAAAAAAAATTCTGTCTTTGAGAGAAGTTATGACAAGAACAAGAGCATCCTCTCTAACATGGACATTAGGAAGCAAAAATGTCAGGCCTCCAAGAAGAAATCCTTCCCATATTTGGGAATGCGGACACTCAGGGAGTCTGGAATAGTTCTTTCCTTAGTTTCAGTTAAGGAGGGAAGAGAAAGAAGTCTATAGTCCAAATTTGTTGTTCAAGTTCTTTGAAAGGGCATCATTTCTCTGAATCCACATCCTCTCTAGGTAGGGAATTCCCTGAATTAGTTTTTCCATGGAAGATTCCAGGCTTCCTTGTGCAATTACTCCTCAGTGGAAATCTCCAAATCGTGTATGTGATTTTTTTGTTACCATTCAGAGTCTGAGAGTATGGCTCAGTAGTAAATTGCTTTCCTAGAATATGCAAAGCCCTGGGTTCAATCCCCAGTCTCTCTCTCTCTCTCTCTCTCTCTCTCTCTCTCTCTCACACACACACACACACACACACACACACACACAAAACCAACCAACCAAACAAAACCCCAGAACCTGAGGATGTGGAGGTTTGACTGTGCCTATTGTGCTAGGTACTGTGCCAGACACTAGAATATAAAAGTGTATGAAACTTAAGTCCTGATCTTCAATTCCTTACTATTGACTGGGGCGGTAGACAATAAAAGGTGATTTATTTTTTATTTTTATTTTATCTTTTAATTTTTTATTTTTTGATTGTAGAGGGGAATTGCAAGGGAGATTTTTTTTTTTTTTCCAGAAAAGGCTAGAGGTGACAGAGAGCTTGGTGTGGTTCAAGGACTTGCAGGTAGTTTCACGAAATTGCAGGATTCTAGGTGGTTCAGTCATAGGAGATTGGAATGGTAAAATTAGGAAAGCAGGAGCCTGATCTAAGAGTTTGGGTTCTATGTTTAATAACATGGAATCCATTTATTATTTTTGGCTAAGAGAGTACTATGGTCAAATTTGTATATTGGAGTGATTTCTCTGGTGGCAGTATAGATAACAAGAATTGGGCAAAACAGGAGGCAAGAAAGCAGTTAGTAGTCATTCATATCAAATATTTCTGGCCTTTTCCTGGCACATGGTTGGCTTATTTGCCCTTGAAATTAGATGTGGCCACAAGATTTGCTTTGGTAAATGACAAGTGTTTGGAGTGTTTTCCACTTCTGGATGGAAGGTTTAAGTGTTAGTTTACCATTTGTCACACTTACTCTTTCCTTCTGCCCTAAAAACTAGCAATATTCAAAATAGAGGCGGAGCGACGCGGTGCTCCGGGGGACTGGCTGAACCTCTGGCTAGGCCGCCTGCTCTACCGCGGGTCCGGGAATCTGATTGAGGGAGTAGAAAAGGGGTGCGCTGAAGCAGCCCCCGGCTCCCGCCCCAGAAGGCACCCAGGGCTGGGGCTTCGGAGAATGGCTTTCTTGCTGGCCGCTTGCGGAGGTTTGGATTCAGGATTTGTTCCTAGTGTCCAAGACTTTGACAAGAAACTAACATAGGCAGATGCTTACCTTACAAATCTTGATAGAACAACTAAAGCTTTTTGATGACAAGCTTCAAAACTGTGAAGATGATGAACAGAGAAAGAAAATTGAAACTCTCAAAGAAACAACAAACAGCATGGTAGAATCTATTAAATACTGCATGGTGTTGCTGCAGATTGCTAAAACTACTGTTAATCCTGTAGATGCAATATATCAACCCAGTCCCTTGGAACCTGTAATCAGCACAATGCCTTCCCAGACTGTCTTACCTCCAGAACCAGCTCAGTTTTGTAAGTCAGAGCAGCGTCTGTCTTCCTTACCCATTGAACCTGAATTAGCTACCTTGGGACATCATCAGACTCCAACATGAAATAGTACAGGCAGTTGGCATTCACCACCTAGTAGCAGTCTAACTTCTCCATGTCATGTCACCTTGTTTCCAAATACAGTTCCAGAGTTTTCTAACTGTAGCAGTGAAGATGAATTCTATGATGCTGATGAATTCTATCATCATCCCAAAAACGGTTAATAGATTCTTCTGGTTCTGCCTCAGTCTTGACACATAGCAGTTTGTGAAATAGCCTAAAGCGCCCAGATACCACAGAATCACTGAATTCTTCCATGTCCAATGGTACAAGTGATGCTGACCTTTTTGATTTACATGACTGATAGAGACCATGATGGGGAGGCAGGATCAGTGGAAGAGCACAAGAGTGTTATCATGCACTTCTTGTCACAGGTTAGGCTTGGAATGGATCTTACTAAGGTAGTTCTTCCAACATTTATTCTTGAAAGAAGATCTCTTTTAGAGATGTATGCAGACTTTTTTTTGCACATCCGGACCTGTTTGTGAGCATTAGTGACCAGAAAGTTCCCAGGGATCGAATGGTTCAGGTTGTGAAATGGTACCTCTCCGCCTTTCATGCAGGAAGGAAAGGATTGGTTGCCAAAAAGCCATTTTGGGTGAGATCTTTCAGTGTCACTGGACATTACCAAATGACACTGAAGAGAACACAGAGCTAGTTTCAGAATGACCAGTTCCCTGGGTTTCCAAAAACAGTGTAACAAAAGTGGCTGAGCAGGTTTCCCATCATCCACCCATTTCAGCCTTTTATGCTGACTGTTTTAACAAGAAAATCCAATTCAATGCTCATATCTGGACTAAATCAAAATTCCTTGGGATGTCAATTGGGGTGCACATCATAGGGAAAGGCTGTGTCTCATGGCTAGACTATGATGAGCATTACATTCTCACATTCCCCAATGGTTATGGAAGGTCTATCCTCACAGTGCCCTGGGTGGAACTAGGAGGAGAATGCAATATTAATTGTTCCAAAACTGGTTATAGTGCAAATATCATCTTCCACACTAAACCTTTCTATGGAGGCAAGAAACACAGAATTACTGCTGAGATTTTTTTTCTCCAAATGACAAGAAGTCTTTTTGCTCAATTAAAGGGGAATGGAATGGTGTAATGTAAGCAAAATACACAACAGGGGAAAATACAGTCTTTGTAGATACCAAGAAGTTGCCTATAGTCAAGAAGAAAGTGAGGAAGTTGGAAGATCAGAATGAATATGAGTCCCACTGCCTTTGGAAGGATGTCACTTTCAATTTAAAAATCAGAGACATTGATGCAGCAACTGAAGCAAAGCACTGACTTGAAGAAAGACAAAGAGCAGAAGCTCGAGAAAGGAAAGAGAAGGAAATTCAGTGGGAGACAAAGTTATTCCATGAATGCTGGGTTTATGATGAACCATTACTGAAATGTCTTGGTGCCGTGAAGCATTACGCTGGGAAACAAAAGTTTATACCCAATGACCAGGGCAAGTTGTCCAAATTAAGCAACAATCTTCCTTTGGGAGAACCTATCACTCCCTTCATATTGCAGTGGTTCCTATCTCAGGGATACTGGACTTTCTGATGCAGATGAACAATTAAAGCTGGAAAAGCTTCTCTTTTTCTATGGCAGTTAAGATTTTGACTTCAGTCCTGAGAAAACTTTAAATTTTGAAACAAGATGTCTGCTCCTGTTCCAGACCCCATGCTCTGAAATTTTTCACACCCTGTACTCTTGTTCTGCTGTTAAGACATGACATATAGACTGTTATTTCCTCATTCATGTAATCTCTTGGGTTCTACATATACAAATATATACACACAAGAATATACCCGATGGCAGATTTTTCATAAATCTTCCATGTATTGTAAATATTGGTTTCTCAGAGTTGTTTTAAAATATTAGTGCAATGTATTAAAAGCAAGTGTTAGGAAATTTCATGGTTTCACTTATGATAACTTTTATTTTGAAAGTGAACTATTATTAAATTGCATCTAAACCTGGAAAAACAAACAAACAAAAAGCAAAATGGAGGTTATTCTGTCAGTTTACATACTTGAGAAAGAGTGACATGGCAAAAATTCTGGATAGATGGTAATAGGCATGTGCCAACAGCAAGAGATAAACCTGTTTCTTATCACTAAGATTTTGATTTGGTTATCACATCATAATCTATCTGCATAACATTACTATTGATATGCTAGTGATGAAGCTATTACAGTAAAAATGAGCAACACTCAGACCTCAAGTAAGGTGGAAACAGTGGGAAAGGAGAGAAGCAGATGGACGTAAGAACTGTTGAGATGAAATTGACTAGAAGTGATGACTGGGATGCAGGAGAAGAAACAGGTTCAGATGGAAAAAGATGACAGTCCTGATGTGAAACATCCTGGATTTGAAGTCTAAGTGGAGATGTCAAGTGGGCAGCTGGACTTACAGGGGTTCAACTCAAGAGAGATACATCTGAACTATCTGAACAACAGGACTGACATCAAGATGGTGTGAGCTATTGAGGGAAAAAGGCAAATGGGAAGGGGAAAGAGGTGAGAATGGTTCTATTTTAGACAGGTTCTCTATTCTATTCTCCATTCCATTCTTGTGAGGCTTTGATAAGTATGAGTATAGACAGGCATTGAAAAGGAAATAGGATTTCATAGAAAATGGGGCTTATACTGATGTTCCTTTTCCTTCTTCCAAGTCTCTTTCTTCATCCATGCTCCATCACAATATTTTATCACCTACAATCTGAATTTGTGTTTATGTCTGGCTGTTGCAGGCTGGTCAGAAACCCAGAATTCCACTGGAAGATGAATTCAGAACAGCTATTATCCACTGTGTAACAGTTGAAGACAGATCCAGGGTCATTGTCATACGAAGAGATTGAGAGTAGAAGAAAATCAACTCCAAAAATGGGGTCAGTGTTGTGATCCTTGGAAAGCTGGATGGTCAGGAAAATGCTAGGGCTGAAGTAATGGAACTTTCTGCCTGATAACCCATTTTGATGTAAATTCTAAGTTGCTGGTACATTTGATAACGTTGTAAAAGCAACAACATATACTTGGAAAGTCATTGGATTAAATATCTCAGTTAAGTTTTAAAACATTGCTGTATATTCTTGGGTGAAATCATGAAATTCTCAGAGCTTCAACTTCCCCATTAATCTTCCTCAAGTAAGGGAAAATAAAGCACCCTGATGAAGAAGGAAAGAAGACATGGTAGGAATTAGAAGTGATGATGACAAGACAATTAGAACAGAATGGAGAAATCTATAATGGAGATGAAAACAATTAAAAATGGAATGGAAAAGAAACAAACATATAGAGATTAGATATTAAGAATTGTAGGTATAAACATGTTTTTCAGTTTCAGATATGAATTAAAGATACTTATCTTTTCTTATCTGACTCTTTAGTTTCCCATTTTCTCTTTTTTTGCCTCAGTCTTCCTCTCTCTCTCTCTCTCTCTCTCTCTCTCTCTCTCTCTCTCTCTCTCTCTCTCTCATATACACACACTCACACACACATGTATATGATCCATTGTAATGGTGTGGATGGATGCAAGCAAAGAAGTGAACTTGGAGCTCAAACTTGTTTGCAAAAGCATGAGAAATGTTTCTTATTTCACAAAACATGAAAAATGCTTCTTAATTCAGAAAGCACATTAAGTAGTATTTGGGGCATAAGGATATTTGGGCTGTAGTTAGACAGAAATAACTAAGATAATGTGCAAAGTTTCCAGAATGCTGGACTGGTTCTTCTACACTGGACATGACAAATGGAGAGAGATGATATAGCCAGAAATGGGCATGGCAGAGTTAGGGAATCTGTAGAAGTGAGGGCAGTAAAGACAGTATGGAGAAGAAATACTTATAACCAACAGGAATGATCATGTTTGAATTTAAGATGTTTTGTGGATATATACAGCTTAACTGGACCTCCATCTCTCTCTTAGATACCACACAGTCACACTGGCCCTCTGCAGGGGCCTGGCCTAGGAAACTGAACATTTAAGAAAAATTATGAAGAAACTTTTCTTTCCCCTCATTTCTCCCTGAAATCCCCTTCTTTCCCCAGCAACCTCCTGAGTGCCCTCTTTACTTCCTCATCCTCAGGGTGTATGTGAGAAGTTAAAGTGAAGCAGTGCCCAAGAAAGAAGCCAAAGAATTTGCCCTTCTCTCAGGCATAAGGATTTTTGGACTAGAGGTAGACAGCAATGACTGAGCTATAGAAGACAATGATAACCATGAGACAAGAGGATTAGGTCCCTAAAGCCAATACTCTTTCTGCATCCCTTACTTATTCTCCTGGAAACTTATGATCTCCCTCTATGCTATATGTTATTTCTCAATCTTTTCCATTTATATCATTCTTTGACTTCCTTTGTGTTTCTCTTTTTTTTGGGGGGGGTGTTGTGGGAGGATGTGCTGGGGATTGAACTCAGGGGTTCTCAACCACTAGCCACATCCCCAGCCCTTTTTTTTTTTTTTTTTTTTTTTTTGTGGTGTGGGTACCAGGGATTGAACTTAGGGGCACTTGAACACTGAGGCACATCCCCAGCCCTATTTTGTATTTTACATAGAAACAGGGTTTCACTGAGTTGCTTAGTGCCTTGCTGTTGCCGAGGCTGGCTTTAAACTCACCATCCTCTTGTCTCAGCTTTCCGAGCCACTGGGATCACAGGTGTGTGCCATTGCACCCTGCCTTTGTTTTTGTCTTATTCTGTGTTTCAGAACATCTCTTTTTTTTCCTGTTTTTTTTTTTTTTTTGTACAGGGATGGAACCCAGGGGTGCTTTACACCTGAGATACATCCCCAGTCCTTTTAATTTTTTATTTAGAAAAGGTCTTGCTAAATTGCTGATGCTGGCCTTAAACCGCAATCCTTCTGCTTTAGGCTTCCAAATCACTGGGATTACAGATGAGTTGCTGGAATTATAGGCATGTGCCACCGTACCACGCTAAAACATCTTTTTACTCTTGTCTTCTTTCTCCTGATGTTTTTTTCTGAGATACCAGCAAAAGTTGAGTATTATTTTACTTTCTTCCCATTTGTTCTGTATTCATGGATGCATTTGTTTCTTTATTGAAGACTTAGCCATGTACAAGGTGCCACGGGGAATGGGATTCCTGTTCTGTGCTACAACCCAATAGTGATAACCACATTATTATTTGATCAGTTATAATGTATTGAGTGCTTTCTATGCACCAGGGCTCACTGTAAACATTGTGCTAAACTTTTCCTGAATGTCTGGTTATCTAACAACCTGCAAAGTAATTAGTATTATCCTCTCTTTATAGAAGAAGAAATAATCTCAGAAAGGTTAAATAACTTGTCCAAGTTTTTTTCAGCCAATAAAGGCCATAACCTGGATTCTAAGCCAGTTTAATTTTAAATATGATGGTCCTGGTGGCTTCACTATTGAAGACATGAGGAAACAGATAGGCTGTAGAAGAAGAAAAAATAGATTTTTAAACTGGTCAGGAAACATGTTTAATCAAAGAAATAGATAAATGCAGAATACTTAGTCATTTATTTTTCCCACTTTTTTGGTGCATTAAGGTTGTACATAATGGTGGGATTTATTGTTACATACTTATATATACACACAATATAACACTATAATTTGGCCATATTATTCCTCAGTATTTCTCCTCTTCCTCCTCTTCTCCATCCCCCTGTTCTGTTTCCTCTAGTCTAGTGATTTCCCTTTGATTTTCATGAGATCCACACCCACACCTTTCTTTTCCCTTTTCCTCTCTACCTTCCACGTATAAAACACGACTCTTGACCTTCTGAGTTTGACTTATTTTGCTTAAAATAATTGTTATCAAGTTCTAGCCATTTTTCTGCAAATGACATAATTTTATTTTTCTTTATGGCAAAATAAAACTCCACTATGTATATGTATCACATTTTCTTTATCCTTTCATCCATTGATGGACACCTAAGCTGATTCCACAGTTAGGCTATTGTGAATTATGTTGCTGTAGACATGATATGCATGTTTCACATGGTGAAATGACTTTAGTTCTTCAGGATAAATACTGAGAGATAGTATAGCTAGGTCATATGGTGGTTCCTTTTCTATTGTTTTGAGGAACATCCATACTGATTTCCATATTAGTTGTACTAAGTTACAGTCTCACCAATAATGTGAAAGTGTTCCTTTTTTCCACATCCTCTCCAGAATTTATTATTGTTGGCATTCTTGATAACTGCTGTTCTGACTGGTGTGAGATGAAATCTCAGTGTAGTTTTGATTTGCATTTTCCTAATTGCTAATGTCATTGAAAATTTTTTCCATATGTTTATTGGCCACTTGTATTTTGTATTTGAGAAGTATTTGTTTAATTCATTTGCTCACTTATTAATTGTTTTTTTTGTGGGCTTTTTTGTTAAGTTTTTTTGAGGTTTTTGTATATTCTAGATATTAATAACTGTCAGAAGAGTAGTTTGCAAAGATTTTTCTCCCATTCTTTAGGTTCTTTCTTCAAATTTTTAACTGTTTCCTTTGCTGTGCAGAAGCTTTTTAATTTGATGCCATTCTACTTATTAACCGTTGGCATTATTTACTGAGCTTTAGGGGTCCTATTGAGAGAGTCATTGCCTGTGCCTTATATACTGGAGTATTGGCCCTACATTTTCTTCTAGGAGTTGCATAGTTTCTGGTCTAATTCTTAGGCCTTTGATCCATTTTGAGTTGTTTTTTTGTGCAGGGTGAGAGATAAGAGTCTAGTCTCATTCTTCTACATATGGATGGTCAGTTTCCACAGCACTGTTTGTTAAAAAGGCTGTCTTTTCTCCAATATGTTTTTGGCACCTTTGTCAAGGATCAGATGACTGTAGATGTGTGGGTATGTCTTTTATTCTGTATCATTGTTTTATGTGTTTGTTTTAATACCCGTAACATACTGGTTTTGTTACTATAACTCTGTATTATAATTTGAAGTCAGTTATTGTGATGCTTCCAGCATTATTATTATTATTATTATTATTATTTTGGCTTAAAATTTCTTTGGCTATTATGGGTTTTTTAATTCTTCCAAATGAATTTTAAGACTGTTTTTTTCTAGTTCTGTGAAAAATGCCATTGGTGTTTTGAAGAGGATTGCATTGGATCTGTATATTGCTTTTGGTAGCATGGCCATTTTAACAATATTAATTCTGCCTATCCATGAACATGGAGGTCTCTTCATCTTCATTGCTTTCTTTAATGGTCTACATTTTTCACTGTAGAAGTCTTTCACCTACTTGGTTAGATTTATTTCTAGGTAGTTTATCTATCTATTTATTTTTTATTTTTTTATATATTTATTTTTTACGTTTTAGGTGGACACAATATTTTTATTTTAAATTTATGTGGTGCTGAGGATCAAACTCAGTGCCTCGTGCATGCTAGGTAAGTGCTTTACCACTGAGCCACAACCCCAGCCCCTATCTATTTATTTTTGAGGCTATTGTAAATGAGATTGTTTTCCTGATTTCTCTCTCAGAAGATTCATTGTTGGTATATAGGAAAACTATTGATTTTTAAAAATTGGTATTGGAGATTGAGCCCAGGGGCACTTAAACACTGAGCCTATCCCCAGTCCTTTCTTATTTTTAATTTAGACACAAGGTCTTGCTAAGTTGCCTAGGGCCTTGCTAAAATGCTGAGGCTGGTTTTGAGCTGCTGGGATTACAGGCATTCACTACTACACCTGGATGTATGTTGATTTTGTAAACTGCTATTTTGCTGAATTTATTAAGTCTCACAGCCTTTTGGTGAAGCTTTTTGTACCTTCTAAGTATAGGATCATATTATCTACAGTGATAATTTGACTTCTTTCTTTTCTATTTTTATCCCTTTTATTTCCTTCTCTTGCCTAATTGCTCTGGCTAGAATTTCTAATACTACATTAAGTAGGAGAGTGGTGAGAGTGGACATTTTTGTCTTTTTCAGATATTAAAGATTTTCCCTATTTATTAGTGAGGTTGGATTTTTTTTCTTCTATGTAACATTTACAATGAGGTAGATTCCTTCTGTCCCTAGTTTCTTTAGGGATTTTATCGTGAATGGGTGCCAAATTTTGTCAAAGACTTTCTCTGCATCTATTCAGATGACTAAGTGATTTTTTTTGTCTTTTAGTTATGTGATGAATTAAATTTATTGTTTTGCGTATGTTAAATCATTCTTGCCTCTCTGGGACAAGACCAACTTAGTCATGATGTACCATCTTCTCTTTTTCTTTTCTTTTTTGTACCAGGGTTGCTTAACCACTGAGCCATACTCCCAACCCCTTTTATATTTTATGTAGAGACAACATCTTGCTAAGTTGCTTAGGGCCTCACTAAGTTGCTAAGACTGGCTTTGAACACACCATCCTCCTGTCTCAGCTTCCTGAGCTGCTAGGATTCAGGTGTGCACCACCATGCTCAACACAATCTTCTTAATATGAATATGATTTGCTGATATTTTATTAAGTATTTTTGCATTATTTCATCAAGAATATTGGTCTGTAGTTTCCTTTCCTTGATGTGTCCTTATCTAGTTTTGGTATGAGTGTGATACTGGCTTCTAGAATGACTTTGGAAGTGTTCTGTCCCTTTATATTTCATGGAATAATTTGAGGAGCATTAGGATTAGTTCTTCCTTAAAGATCCAGTAGAATTTAGCTGAGAATTCATCTGGTCCTGGGCTTTTCTTTGTTGGAAGTCTTTTTAAAAAATTATTGCTTTTATCTCATTGTTAGTTATTGGTATGTTTAGTTTTTATATGTCCTCTTGATTCAATTTTGGCTGGTCATATGTGTCTAGAAATCCATTTCTTTTAGTTTTTCCAATTGATCGGAGTATAAGTTTTCAAAGTAGTTCCTAATGATCTGCTGGATTTCTGTGGTGTTTGTAGTGATTTCTCCTTTTTCATCTCTAATTTTATTAATTTGGATCTTCTTTTTCTTTTGGTTAGTTTGGCTAAGGACTTATCAATCTTGTTTATCTTTTCAAAGACCCAATTATTCATTTTATTAACCCTTTGTATTTTTTTATTCTCATTTTCATTGATTTTGGCTCTGGTCTTAAGTATTTCCTTCCTTTTATTGGTTTGGGAATTGGTTTGTTCTTATTTTTCAAGAGCTGAGATGCATCATTAAATTGTTTATTTGATATTTTTCTGAATTTCTTATGTAGGCACTCAGAGCTATAAACTTTCCTCTTAGAACTGCTTTCAGAGAGTCCCAGAGGTTCTGGTATGTTGTATCACTATTCTTATTTGAATTTAAGAATTTTTAAATCACTCATTCCCCTGATTTCTTCTTTCACCCAGTTATCATTCAAAAATGTATTATTCAATCTCTATGTATTTATATTTTCTGTAGGGTTTTATGTCTTTGATTTCTATTCATTCCATTATGATCTGCTAAGATGCAAGGATTTATATCAGTTTTTTTTTTTTTTTGGTATATGCTAGGAGTTGTTTTGTGTTCTAAAATATGGTCTATTTTGGAGAAGGTTTCATGAGTCTGTAAGAGGAATGTGTACTCAGCTATTATTGGATGAAATATTTTATAGATATCTGTTAAGTCCACTTGATTTGAAATAATTTTCAGATCCTTAGAGTCTTTACAGAGTTTATGTCTGGATGACCTATCTATTGATGAGAAAGCTGTGTTGAAATCACCCAGTGTTATTGTACTGGGATCTCTCTGAGGCTTTAATTCAAGTAGTGTCTCTTATGTAATTTGTTGCACCCACATGTGATAGCATAAATATTTACTATCATTATATCTTCTTGTTGGATTATTCCCTTTATCAGTATGAAGTGACCTTTGTCTCTTCTGACTAATTTATTTTTGTTTGGAATCTGCTTTGTCAAATATGAAAGTAGCTTCTCTTGCTATTTTTCAGGCTCCTTCACATGGTATATCTCCTTATACCCTTTCACTTTCAGCCTGTGGCTGTCTTTGCCTGGTATATCTCTTGTAAAGAACACATAGTTGGATCTTTTTTTTTTTTAAACCATTCTTTCAGGCTATGTCTTTTAATTGGAGAGTTGAGACTCTTTACATTCAATGCTATTATAGAGAGATGTTTATTAATTAATTCTCCCATTTTGATTTATATCTAATGTTTAATTTGGTCCTGTTTCTCATTTACTTAGCCACACTTGACATGAGATTTATTCATTTGTGAGTTCTAGTGTTTTTGTTTTATTTTTTAAATTTAGGTGAAGAAAAATATTATGATTTACCCACAGTCAGGTTAGAAACTCTTCATCTCCTTGCTGCCAGAGCTTCTCATGATAAGAAGTTTCTGGACTGGTTGCTGCCTTCACTAGGTCCTCACAATGAAAACTAAGAGTAAACTGAGGAGAGTTGGCCACTTTCAAAGAAATTAAAGGTCAGGGATCAGGGATATTGTTGATCCTAATGTTACTGCCACAGTTTTCAAAATACATCATAGCAAACATATTACCTGGATACTACTACTATATTCTATTCTTGTTTTCAGATGAAGAAATAGAAGCACAGACAGATTAAATACTTTGCTCAGGATCATACAACCAGAGCTGAGACTTGAACCCAAGCTTAGCGTCATACATTAATCAAATTCCACTGCCATCATTCTGTTGGACAAATAAGGAGGCCATAGTTTGCTCTTTGCCAGCAGCTTCTTCATTTTAGTCCAGTAAATTGACTTCTCTTTTAAGCATGGTACAGTGGTGGAGGGAGGGAATCCAGGATTCCCATCTTATGGAGAGAAACAGCTCATTAATTCTTCCAAAACTCCTGGGCCTCAAAGGCCATAGACAGCTAATTAGTCCCTGGCACTAATGATTGTTAAGAAGGAAGGAGAAGATTCAGAGAAAATGTGCCAGCAACAGGGCTCCCAGTGGTAACTGAAAAAGTCACCCTCTGTTCCTCTGTGTCACTTGGGAGTACAAAGACAATTTTTTTTCTCAGTGCCGCCTTCTTGGGTATTCTGTCATTTCCTTTCAATCCTCATTTGAACCTATTAAATACTCTATTTTATTATTATTATTATTGTTATTTTGTGGTACTAGGAATTTAAACCATAACCATTCTACATCTGAGCTACATCCCCAGCTTTGTTTTTCACTCTTTGAGACAGAGTGTCACTAAGTTATAGAGGCTGGCCTTGAACTTGGGATCCTTCTGTCTCCTGAGTCACTGGGATTATAGGTGTGTGCCACCATTCTCAACTGTATTATTTTTATTTCTTATTTCATGGTTAAAATTGAGACACAGTTTGTATATAATAAAATGCACAGATTTTAGCTGGGTGTGCTTGTGCACATTTATAATCCTGGAGGCTGAGGTAGAAGCATGGCAAGTTTGAGGACAACCTGGGCAACTTAGCAAAAACCTGTCTCAAAATAAAAAAAAAAGTAGAAAGGTCTGGGGATGTAGCTCAGTGATAGAGTAACCTCTGATGCAACAAAAAAGGCCAGATTTAATTTTTTTTTTTTAATTTTCCATTTGATTTATTTAGCAGAGATTGAACCCAGGGGCAACTAACCACTGAGCCACATCTCCATCCCTTTTCATTTTTTATCTTGAGACAGGATCTCACTAAGTTGCGTAGGCCTCAATGAGATGCTGAGGTTGGCCTTGAACTTGTAATCCTTCTGCCTCAGCCTCCTGAGTTGCTGAGATTATAAGTGTGCACCACTGTGCAACACTGTACCCAACTAAAAACAGACTTTTTTTTTTTTTTTGGTAGTGGGATTTGAATTCAGGGGCACTTGACCACTGAACCACCTCCCCAGCCCTATTTTGTATTTTATTTAGAGACAGGGTCTCACTGAATTCTTAGCACCTGGCTTTTGCTAAGGCTGGTTTTGAACTCACAATCTTCCTGTCTCAGATTCCCCAGCTGCTGGGATTACAGGCAACCACCACCATGCCTGGCTTAAAAGCAGATTTTAGGTGGATCATTTGGTAAATTTTAATGACCTCAATTTCCACCTTCTGTCACGGCCCTTGGGATGTTTTCTCAGTTTCTCGAATGGGGCGGTGAGAGGATTGGAAAAAAGACAAATACAAATATAGAGAAAGTGGGACAGAGTGGATCAACCAAACTCCTGATAGGGGAGAGACTGACACTGAGCAGGCTCTGCAAGTTTGTTATGTAGGTTTAAACATCAAAAGAATTTACTGTGAGAAAGCTTCTTCAAGATAAACAAAACAGAGCAGAAGTTGTGGCTCAGGGGTAGAGCACTCGCCTAGGACATGTGAGGCACTGGGTTCGATCCTCAGCACCACATAACAATAAGTAAATAAAATAAAGACATTGTGTCCATCTACAACATATATATACAATTTAAAGATAAACAAAACAAAGTTGTGAGCAAAAGCAGCCCTATTAAAATGTATCAGCTTGGGCTGGAGTTGTGGCATAGTGGTGGAGCACTCATCTAGCACTCACAAGGCCCTGGGTTCCACCCTGAGCACCACATAAAAATAAATAAATAATGTATTGTGTCCAGCTATAACTAAAAAATAAATATTTAAAAAAATATTAGTTTTTAAAAAAATGTATCAGCTTGCACCCATATCTCTTCTACCCCCAGGGTGGAACTCAAGGCTATTGAACCAATAAATTCTGTGGAGGCATGTAATCTTCCCTTTGAACAGGACGTTGCCAGCAATGAACAATCTTGATCAGTGCCATTCCATTGAAAGTGTTCTTAGAAGGGCATCACCTCTGTCTTGGAATAGTTCAAAGAAATCTGTAATTCATTTCCCGCTCCTGCCAACCTCGTACAACCTTGCTTTTGCCTCTTTCTTCACGATGCAGCGCTGCTACTCCTGTCCAGGGACAACCACTATTATGATTTCTGTCATCATAATTTAGTAATGCAATATGTACTCCTTTGGCTCAGGTTTATTACATAGTCAGTGCAAATTACCCATTTCATTTCATATATCAGTAGTTCATTTCTATTTTAAAAATTAACTTAATTGGAGTACAATTTACATGGAAGAAATTGCACACATTTTAAATATAAAGTTCAGTAAGTTTTGACAAGTAGATCTACCTAGAAAACGGTTGCTGTTTTGGAGGTGTATGCAGGTGTGTTAAAGGCTTGGAGGGCTATTTGGAGGTGGTGGAACCTGGAAGAAGTGGAGGTAATTAAGTCACTGGGGGTATGCCCTTGAAGAGGATATTGGTGCCCCACCCCTTCTTGTGTCTCTCTTTGCTTTCCAGCTGCCATGAGAAGAATTCAGCTCCTCTGCCATGTGCTGCCATCATGTTGTAATCTATTACTCTAGGCCCAAAGCCAACAAGCCAAGTGACCATGGACTGAAATCTCTGAAACTGTGAGAACCCAAATAAACCTCTCCTCCTTTAAGGAGATTATCTCAGGTATTTTGTCACAGTGATAGAAACTTGACTAACAGAATTTAAGACAAAGAGCATTCTCATTACCCTGGAAAGTTCCCATATGCCCTGACCCAGGCAACCAGTTATCGGATCCTTCCTTCCTTCCTTCCCTCCCTCCCTCATCTGGGCAGCATTTTCTCCTCTCAGAAATCCACTTAAGTGTAAGTTGTAATTTTTACAAGGCAAGAGGAGAAAATTCCTAGAGGAAGTACCAACTTTAGCGAAAAGTTTCAGGTTGAATTCTTTTTTTTTTAAACTTCTTATTAGTTATACATGACAATAGAATGTATTTTGACATAAATTATACATATACGGAATATAACTTCCCCTTCTTCTAGTTGTACATAATGTGGAATTACTTTGGTTATGTATTCATATATGCATAAAGGCAAGTAATGTCTAGTTCATTCTACTATCTTTCCTATTCCTATCCCCCCTCCCTTCCCTTCATCCCCCTTTGTCTAATCCACAGTACTTCTATTCTTCCTTACCCCCATTATTATGAGTTAGCATCTGCATATCAGAGAGAACATTTGGCCTTTGGTTTTGGGAGATTGGCTTATTTTGCTTATCATGCTGATTTCCAGTTCCATTCATTTACTGGCAAATGCCATAATTTCATTTCTCTTTATGAATAATATTACGTTGTGGATATATGCCACATTTTCTTTATTCATTCCTCTGTTGAAGGGTACCTAGACTGGTTCCATAGATTAGCTATTGTGAATTGAGTCGCTATGAATATTGGCATGCTGCATCACTGTAGTGTGCTTTGGGTATATGCTGAGGAGTGAGATAGCTCTGCCAAATGGTGGTTCCATTCAGAGTTTGCTGAGGGATGTATATACTGCTTTTCAGAGTGGTTGCACCAATTGCAGTCCCACCAGCAATGTATGAGTGTGTCTTTTCCCCCACATCCTCACCAACATTTATTGTTACTTTTATTTTTGATAATTGCCATTCTGACTAGAGTGAGATGAAATCTCAATGTAGTTTTAATTTGCATTTCTTTAACTGCTAGAGAAGTTGGACATTTTTTCATATATTTGTTGACCATTTGTATTTTTCCTTCTGTGAAGCATCTGTTCAGTTCCTTTGCCCAGTTATTAATTGGATTATTTGGGTTTTTTTGGTGTTAAGTTTTTTGAGTTAATTAATCCTAGAGATTAATGCTCTATCTCAGGTGCAGGTGGCAAAGATTTTCTCCCATTATATAGGTTCTCTCTTCACATTCTTACCAATTACCTGATTTGTATCATGCTAGGTTAGTTTTTTTTTTTTCTGTTTAAGAAACTTTCTGTAAGTGGAATCAAATAATATATATTCTTTGTTCCTGGATTTTTTTCTCAGCTTTTTATTAATATTAATTGATAGTTTCTCACATATTAGTACAGTGGGTTTCTTTATATACTAATAGTATCTCATTATAAGAATTATGCCACAATTTGTTTATCCATTCACCTGCTTTTTTAAAAAGATATTTTTAGTTGTAAATAGACACAATACCTTTATATATTTATTTATGTGGTGCTGAGAATTGAACCCAGTGCTTCAAATGTGCTAGGCAAGTGCTCTACCACTGAGTCACAACCCCAGCCTTACATTTTCCTGGTAATGGACTTTGGATTGTTTTCACTTTTGAGCTATTATGGAAAAAGCCACTATGAATACTTGTATACAGTAGTTTGTGAGGACACGTGTTTTCTTTATCTTGGGTAAATACCTAGGAATAAATATTTGAGGCCATATGATATGTCCTTTTATTTATTTTAAAATCTTTTGGTGCTGGACATTGAGCCCAGGGTCTCTGTGCTCTTACATCAAGCTATGATCCTAGCCCTATATCTGTCTATGACTGTTTATCTTTGTAAGAACTGCTGAACTGTTTTCCAAAGTTATGCTGCTTACATTGCCTCCAGCAATATAGGAGAGTTCTAGATACTTCACAGGCTTGGTAATACTGGATATTGTCAGTCTTTTGGTTTTAGTCATTCTATTGGTTACGAAGTACTCTCTCAGTAGAGTTCTGTGATGATTAGTGATGTTTAGCATCTTACCATGTACTTATTGGTCTTTTATTCAAGCTTTCCCACACACCCCCCTTTTTTTAAACTCTTATTTGTCTTATTAAAAGTTGAAGTCCTGAACTGAGGGGTGTAACTCAGCGGTACAGTGCCTGCCTAGCATGCATGAGGTCCTGGGTTTCATCCCCAGCACCACAAACACACGTGCACACGCACATACACACACACACACACACATACACACACAAAGTTGTAGTCATAACTTCTAAAAATATAATAAATACATATCCTTTGGGAGATACTTTGAGAGTATGCAAATATTTTGCTTCTCTTCATAATTTGTCCACTAATTTTAGCTTCTACAAATGATTCTTGATTGTAATGATTATTTGCTGAACTGTTTGCCTAGTGATAAAAATTTTCATTATTCCTTCAATATTTATTATTTTGAGCTCTTAAAGGTAGAGCTATTCGTTTTCTTCTAATTTTTGATTTATTGTTTGTTTTCATTCATATCATTAATGACTCCTGGATATTTATTTAATATCTCTCCATTATTGTCATTATTTATTTTATTGCTTAAATTGTCCCAGATTTGGATATTGGGAACTCCTTGAACTTGATTCCTGTGAATTTTTTCATTTACTCCATCACTTTTTAGTGCTTCCTTACTTTCTGGCAGCATTTAATATTCCAGGTTTATCTTGTATTTTCTCTTTCCTGTCTCTGAGATCAACTACTCTTCAAGGACTCCTGGTTCTTTTTATCGAAGAATGGTGTTTAGAAAGTGAGATCTGTGCTCATTGCTACTGTAATGTCATTGTTTCAAGGACCTCTTGGTTAGTGTGTGTGTGTGTGTGTGTGTGTGTGTACACACATACTTATCCTCTGTGTATCAGACACAAGGACAGTATGCTGGTTCCTCCAAACCCTATTTGACACCACAGGCTTCATTCATTTCATTCACGTTGCATCTCTTTTCCATACCTGTAACTCTGGTTCTTATTGTTCACAATATATTTAATTATTCAATCAAGCCTCAGATGTACATAATGTAATTTCAGAATTGCTAATCCATACCTCTTTAAAAAAATTTTGTCAGAGTGCAAGTGTGATAAACAGTTATTCACATTTTTATAGTATCTGGTCAAAATACTGTTTTCCAAAGTTACTTAGGTTAGTTGTTTATGGTATTCATTAATAATACAGTTAATTCATTTTTTTGTCTCTTGTATTCTATTTGGATTTTCTACACAGATTGGTTGATTTAATTAATTTACTAGCTAATTGTTTAATTTGATTTGGGGTATGTGAAATTACTCCTTTGAAGAGTCAGAGCTGCACAAAACTAGGTATGCAGGGAAATGTCCTGCCCCTTCGTCCCTAGAGCTGGGTTCCCATCCCTCATTCATCCGTTCCATTCTACTTACTCTCTTTGTGGTAACTCACTACTAACTCCTGGCAACCACTAATCTGTTGTCTATAATTATGCCTTTTATAGGCTGTTATACAAATGGAACTGTACAGTATGTAATTTTTTGAGCCTGGCTATTATCACTTGTCACAATGCCTTTGAAATCCATCTAGGTTGCTGAATGTATCAATAGTTTTTTCTTCTTTATTGCTGATTAATGTTTCCTTGTATTGAATATGCTACTGTTTATCTATTCACCTGTTGAAGGACATTTGGGTTTTTAGGTTTCGGTGATTATGAATAGAACCACTATAAACATTTGTGGACTGATTTTTGTGTTAGCCCTAGGTGTTTATTCCTCTGGTGTGTGGGATTGAAAGGTCACCAGCTAGGTTTGTAATTACACTCATAAGATACTGCCACATTATTTTCCAGAATGACTGCACCATTTTGCATTCTCACTAGCAGTAGATGAGAATTCTGGTAGCTCTACATTCTTGCTAACACTTGGCAATATTCATTTTTGCATTTTAAAAGTTTTAACCATTCTAACAGATATATATTATGGTATCTCATCATAGTTTTAATTTGCATTTTCCTAAGTCAATGGTGCTGGGAATCATTTAACATTTGATGTGTTTTAGATAAAAGTTCTATAAAGTACATGATTTGTAGGTAGTTTCTTCTATTATGTAGGTTGTCTTTCCATTTGTTGATGGTAGCCTTGAAGCTCAAATTTTTTAAAATTTTGATTAAGTTCTTTTACGTTTTTTGTTGTTGTTCATATTTTGGTGTCATGGTTTGTTGGGATTTTTATTTGCCAAATCCAAGATCATATGTTTTCTTCTGAATTTAATAGTTTTTGTTCTTATATTTAGATCTTTGGACAATTTTAAGCAAATTTCAGAAGATTGTGTGAGAAAAGGGCACAACTTAATTCTTTTATATGTGAGTATCCAGTTGTCGCAGCACCATTTGTGGAAGACACTTTTCTTCCCCACTGAATAGTCCAGGCACCTTGGTGAAAGTCAATTAGTCATAGATTTATGGGTTTATTTCTACACTCTCAGTTGTAGTCTGCTGACTTATATCTGTCTATCCCTGTTTCAGTATCCCAGTATCTTGGTTAGTGTTTCTTTATGGTTAAGTTTTAAAAGAGAAAAATGTGAACTATCTTACACTATTTTTCTTTTTTTTCAGGATTGATTATCGTAGTTCCCTTATAATTCCATATGAAGTTTAGGTCAAATTGTATAAAGAAGTCAGCTAGTTTCCTGATAAGGATTGTGCTGAATCAGAAGATCAGTTTGGGGTATGCTGTCATCTTAACATTATTGTCTTTGTATTCATGAACCATTTATTTAGGTGATCTTTAATTTTTTTTGACAATGTTTGCGGGTTTTCAGAATATAATTTTTGCAGTTTTGTTAAATTTGTTCCTAAATATTTTATTCTACTTGATGCTATTATGAATGGATTTTTTTCCTTTACTTTCATATTGGTCATTTTAAGTGTGTAGAAATATAATTGACTATTGGATGTTGGTGTTGTGTCCTGCAACCTGCTAAACGCAGTTGTTGTAATAGATTAACATTTTCTATATCATGAATTTATGCCATCTGCAAATAGAGATGGCTTGGCTTCTTTTCTAATTTGGATGTTTTCTCCATTTTCTTGGCTATTTGCTCTTCCTAGAACAGATGTGATGAATGCAGACATTTTGGGTTTTTCCTCATTTTAATGGGAAAGCATGCAGTTTTATAAGTATTCTTTTTAGGTGTGTATATAGTTTTTTGTTGTGTGTGGTACTGGGGACTGAACCCAGGGGTACTCTACCACTGAGCTATATCTTAGCCGCTTTTATTTTTTGAGACAAGATCTCCCTAAATTGCTGAGGTTGGCTTGGGGAACTTGCAAACTTCCTGCCTCAGGCTTCTGAGTTGCTGGGATCATAAGTGTATACCACTGCCCGACTCTAGTTTTTTTTTTTGGTACCAGAGATTGAACCTAGCAGTGCTTAATCACTGATCGACATCTCTAGCCCTCTTTATTTTTTTATTTTGAGACAGGGTTTTGTTGAATTACTCAGGGCCTTGCTAAGTCTCTGAAGCTAGCTTTGAACTTGGGATCCTTTTGCTTCAGCCTCCCGAGCTACTGGGATTGTAGACATGGGCCATCACACCTGGCTCCTAATTCATTTATGAAAAATAGTTTTTCTGGCTTTATACTCATTCATTGATAGTAACTTTCTTTTAGTATTTAAAATAAAAATATAATTCCATTTTATTTTTCTTTTCCCAGAGGACAGCTTTTCTTCAGGTGTCAAGGATTCAGCTCCTCATGTGGGTTTTAGTGGAAGTCATGGAGCAGCACCAGCTCATCTAAATTGAGGTGGGGGTCTTGGGTCTTTCCTGATTTAAGAGATTGACTCTTGACCATTTTGCTGGCACCACTCATGCAGTGATGTCACGTCACATAGCTTGGGAAGGACACAGGCATCAAAGACATTTTCTTTGGAAATGTCCCTGATGGCTATGGTCTCCACTATGTTTTCAATGACAAACTTTTATAGCTTTGTCCTTGGATACCCATAAGGTGCAGGTTAAGCAGTGAATAGGCTGCATGTGGCCTCAGCCCTTTTGGGCACTATTATGGTTCTTTATTTTTCATTTTGGAAGTGAGGACAGAGACTCTTTTAGTACTTTAAATATGTCACTTACTCCTACTGTCTCCTTGATTTTTGTGAGAAATTAGTTGTTGTTATTATGAGAATCCCTAGTGCAAGATGAGTCACTTTCCTTTTTTTGTCTACAAGATTCTTTGTCTTTGACAGTTTATGAAGTTTCTATATGAGGATTTCTTTGAATTTATCTGGTTAGAACTTTGTTGAGCTTTTTGGAAGTGTAGATTGTTTTTTGTCAAATTTGGGAAGTTTTCAGCCATAATTTCTTTAAATATTCTTTGTCCTTTTCCTTTTACCTTTTTCTGGAAATTTCCTTATCTGTGTTTTGGTTTACTTCAGATCTCTGAAGCTGTTTATTTTTTCATTTTTTTAAATTTCTGTTTCTGAATCATGTCACTTGATTCATCTTCAAGTTTACTGATTTGTTCTATTCCCTGTCCAAATCTGCTGTTGAGCCCATTTAAGTATTCATTTAAATGATTATATATGAATGTGTGTGTGTATGTATGTATGTTTATATATACATACATATATATATACATATATATACACATACATATACATATACATACATATACATATATATATATACACACATACATATATATATAATTATTTAATTTCTTTTTGGTTTGTTTTAAAAAGCTTTATCTTACTGATATTCTCTAGGGAGCTATCATTCTCACATTCTTTAGTTTCTTTTAGTTCTTTGAATATATTTAAAATAGCTACTTTAATATCTTCAATGTCCTAGTCTTCCTTAGATATAGTTTCTACTCATTTTTCTGTATATGGGCTTTACTTGATTATCATTTCTCCTCTTGCTCCTCCTCCTCTTTCTCCTCTTCTCCTTTTAGTGATACTGGAGATTGAACCCATGGGGGCTCTCCCACTGAGCTATGTCCCCAGCCCTTTACATTTTTTGAGACAGGATCTCACTAAGTTACTCATGCTGACCTCAAACTTTTGATCCTCCTGCCTCAGACTCCTGAGTTACTGGAATTATAGGCATGTGCCATCACACCCAACTGAATTGTTTCTCTGTGTGACATTTTGTTGTTGTTGTTGAAAACAACATTTAAATAACATAATGTGGCAACTCTGAAAGTCATATTTTTTCTATTCCCTAATTTTGTTATTTATGTTGTTTGTTTAGTGAGTTTTCAGGATTATCTGTAAAGTCTATATTCTTGTTTTAGAAGGTCATTGAAGTCTCTGTTTGGTTAGCTTTAGACAAAGATTTTCTTAGATTGCTGGAAGCAATTAGTCTTTCAGTGCTCTGTACACATGTTGTGACATGTACTCAAAACTCAGGCAGTTTACATCTGTCTTGGATTTCACTTCCTGTCTGAGCTGTGCCTCAAATTTAGAGTTTAAGGCCCTTTTATGTCTGATCAGAGCATGCACACCCATAGTCCTGTCATGCATATGGCCTTTTGGAGTTCCTGGGGTATGTTAGAGCTTTTCAAGGCTCCCTATGGGCATCTTATTCCCTGACATTTGGTTTAATCTTCTTGGTTGGCATACTGTTTGTATCAACTTTTATCTACCACCACAGGCATCCATTATGGTCAACAATTGCCTAGGATTCTTTTCAGTAATTATCTACAGGAAAAAGGTTGTTTTTTCCAGGCTAACTCAGAGTCAGGTCAAGTAAAAACAGCTTTGTGAGTTCCAGGGAACAACCAGGCAACTTAAAACAATGAGTTTTCTAGAAACAGGGTGTGGAAGGATCTCTAATTCTTTTGTGCCTTCTCCAGGGACTTCCCGTTTGCTACTTTTTGCTAAGATGGTGGTGGGCTGTTGTTTTTCACTTACTGTGGAGTTGGGAAGGGAGAAATGGGATAAGGCATCACTGTTGTTAATGATATTAACCATAATTCTTAAAATCTCCCCAGCTTTTGGCAAGTCTGGTTAATTTTGGGGGTTCTGGAAAATATTAATTCTTATAGTTTTGGGGGGTTCATTTTGCTTTTATGGAGGAGATAATTTTTGGAGGTCTTCTGTCATTTTTGCTGATGACACTATATATTTTTTATTTTATTAGATGCTGTTGGAATTTCAATATAAATACTTAATTTTTCATAGTTTACTTAGAATTAATAGTCCAAAACTTCATGTGGAGTATGAAAATCTCATTACCAAATAGATGCCTTTATTGTCATTACTTTATTCCATAATTATCATATGTATCACCTCTATTTACATTGACACCCCATCAGGTTTGTACTTTTTGGTTCTAAAAACGATACTTATTTTAAAGAACCCCCCAAAAGATTAGTAAATTACTTTATTTACCCAAATACTATTAATTTCAAGTGCTTTCCCTTTATTTGTGATATTGAAAGTTTCTTTCTCTCTTTTTCAATTCCTCTTTTTCAATTCTTTCTCTCTGTTTCAATTCCTCTTTGTCTTAAGAATTTTCTTTAACTTTTCTCTTAGAGTAGGTCTGCTGGTGATAAATCCTCTTCATCTTCTTTCACCGAGAATATCTTTATTTCACCTTCATTTCTCAATAATATTTCAACTATATATAAAATTGCCAAGATAAATGTTGATTCTGAGGAATGTGAGGTAATGGATTTTGCTGCAAACCTGGGAAAAAATCAGTAAGTGTGTCTGGAGGAGCAGGTCCTTCTGCTGGGTTCCAAGACCCTAATTCCACAACCATGTCATGATAAGGAGGAGACCATCCACCTGAAGGTGGATCCCCACGTGAGGGTGTAAATCTCATGATGAGTAACTACCTATGTTTCTGGTGGAGTCAGGTGATAGGGGACAGAGACACCTCCTCTAGCTATGGCATAATGGACAGAAATTATGATAGATTACAAAATAAAAAAAAGTCAATTAACTTTTCTTGATATACCACTACATTGATGGTGACTTCCCAGGGTTATAGTGACAGTGGAGGAAAAAGTGGTTCACTTTCTTCTGGCTTATGGTCTATAACCTGCAAACCCAGATATTTTGATCACAGAGACTCTTTACCCAGGAGACAGAATTTCCCCATGCTCTATATTGTGTGGTCATTTGATAGTAACAAAGTCCCCATTGCAACATCTTGTTAGAACCCTAAGATTATATGATGATTCCCCTGTTGTTCTGTGCTCCTTGGTGTAAAAGGGAGGAAATACTGTAATTAAGATACAGTAATATGCTGAATGTGGTGGCACATGCCTATAATCCCAGTGGCTCAGAAGGCTAAGGCAGGAGGATCCCAAGTTGAAAGCCAGCCTCACCTTAGTGAGGCCCTAAGTAATTACTGAGACCTGTTGCAAAATGCAAAGTAAAACAGGCTGGGGATGTGGCCCAATGGTTAAATGCCCCTAGGTTTAATCCTGGTACCAAAAACCAAAACACTCAACCAATAATATGTTGCTAAACAATGGGAATATATTCGGAGAAATGAATCATTAGGTGATTTCATCATTGTGTGAATACCATAGAGTTACTTACACATCACTCAGAGATATAATCTATAGAATCACTATCATATTTGTGGTCCATTGTTGATCTGAACATCATTATGCAGCACGTGGAGTCTTTGAGTGGTGATTAGTTCCTGAAGGAAAACCCCTCATAATTGGTATCAGTGACCTTATCATAAAGCCCCCTGGCTAGCCCCCTTCACTGTGTAAAAACACAGCAAGAAGTCACCATCTATAAGTTAGAAAATGGGCCTTCACTATGCATGAATCTTAATCTTGAACATCACAGCCTCTAGAACTTTGAGAAATTAATTTATGTTGTTTATATGCTATCAAGTTTGTAATATTTTGTTATAGCAGAGCAAATAAGACTAAGACAACATGGTAGGAACCAGAAATAAGGATAGAGTGTTGTTGATGACTGTTAGACACTCCCATACAATGAAGGCTAACACCTGATCGATTTGACCAATAAAGATACAAGGAACCACTTTAAAATTAGACAGTTTGTTATTTACATACAAATGAAAAGGAGGAAAATCCAAAGGTACCAGCTCCCTAGGTCCTTGTTCCACACACCAAAAAGGGCTTTGAAACCAAAGTGGCCAGGTGGCTGCAACACTTTTGTGGGATACCCCATTGATGAGGAAACAAGTCTAGACTACAGCTAAACCTCATGAAATTCTGCACCTGATCTTAATAATATAGAGCAGGATACCTCATGCTTCATCATAACTTGGGAGGCAATAACGTGACATGCCTCTGAGGGTATAAGGAAGAGAATGAGAGATGGTCTTGAGGCAAGTCCTAACAATCCTTCCATAATCTGTGAGGATCAGTAGGCATCCTTTCAAGTGTCAGAGTAACTGTGGCTCAGGCCTTTGCTTGCATGGCCCATGTAGATAGGTGCAAAGCTCTGAAATGCAATGATGGACTAGTTCTCCTACACTGACATGATAAGTGAAGAGAGATGATACAGCCAGAAATGGGCACCACAGGGTTAGGAAATCTATCGAAGTGAGGGCAGTAAAGACAGGATGGAGAAGAGAGGAAATATTGACAGAAATGATAATGCTTGAATTTAACATGTTTTATGGAGATATCTATCTTTTTTTCTGTTTTCATTTTTTGGTAATGGGAATTGCACCCAGGGGTGCTTAATCACTGAGAAACATCACCAGACCTTTTTATGTTTTATTTTGAAATGGGGTTTTGTGAAGTTACTGAGGCTGGCATCAATCTTGCTATCCTCCGCTGCAGACTCCTGAGTTGCTGGGATTACAGTTGTGTGCCATAACAGTGATATCTTTTCTTTCTTTCTTTATTTTTAAATTTATATATGACAGCAGAATGCATTATAATTCTTATTACACATGTAAAGCACAATTTTTCATCTCTCTGGTTGTATACAAAGTATATTCACATCAATTTGTATTTTCATACCTGTACTTTGGACAATAATAATAATCATCACATTCCACCATCATTTAAAACCCTATGGCCCCTCCCTTCCCTTCCAACCCCTCTGTCCTATCTAGGGTTCACTTATTCCTCCCATGCTCCCTTTTCCTATCCCACTATGAATCAGCCTCCTTATATCAGAGAAAACATTAGGCATTTGGTTTTTTGGGATTGGCTAACTTCACTTAGCATTACCTTCTCTGACTCCATCCATTTACCTGCAAATGCCATGATTTTATTCTCTTTTATTGCTGAGTAATATTCCATTGTGTATATATGCAACAAAATGAAATCAAACCCCTACCATGTACAAAACTCAACTCAAAATGGATCAAGGATTAGGAATAAAACCAGACACCCTGTGTCTAATAGAAGAAAATGTAGGCCCTAATCTCCATCATGTGGGATTAGGCCCCAACTTCCTTAATAAGACTCCTGTGGTACAAGAATTAAAATCAAGAACCAATAAATGGGATGAACTCAAACTAAAAAGTTTCTTCTCAGCAAAAGAAACAATCTGTGAGGTGAATAGAGAGCCTACATGTTGGGAGCAAATCTTTATCCCTCACACATCAGATAGAGCGCTAATCTCTAGGGTATATAAAGAACGCAAAAAGCTAAGCACCAAAAAACCAAATAACCCAATCAATAAATGGGCCAAGGACCTGAACAGACACTTCTCAGAAGATGATATACAATCAATCAACAAATATATAAAAAAATGTTCATCATCACTAGCAATTAGAGAAATGCAAATCAAAACCACTCTAAGATTTCATCTCACTCCAGTCAGAATGGCAGCTCTTATGAAGACACACAACAGTAAGTGTTGGCGAGGATGTGAGGAAAAAGGTACACTCATACACAGCTGGTGGGACTGCAAATTGGTGAAGCCAATATGGAACGCAGTATGGAGATTTCTTGGAAAACTGGGAATGGAAACACCATTTGATCCAGCTACCTCTCTCTTCAGACTATATCCAAAAGACTTAAAAATAGCATACTATAGGGACACAGCCACATCAATGTTTATAACAGCACATTCCACAATAGCTAAACTGTGAAACCAACCTAGATGTCCTTCAATAGATGAATGGATATCTTAATGGAATGTCTCTCTCTCTTAGACACCACATAATCATGCTGACACACTATAGAGGCTCAGTTGTGTGGCCTGGGGAGCTCAACATTTTTACAAATCATGAATAAACTCTTCTTGATTAGGAATATATCAAACAGTTTTTCCTTAGTTCTCCCTAGATTCCCCATCTTTCCCCAGTAACCTCCTGAATGCCCTCTTTACCTCCTTGTTCCTCAGGGTGTATATGAGTGGGTTAAGTGAAGGAGTGCCCACTGCATAGAAGAGGCCAAAGAACTTGCCCCTCTTTTGGGCATAAGGATTTTTGGGCTGGAGGTAGTCAGCAATGACTGAGCTGTAGAAGATAGTGACAACCATAAGATGGGAGGAGCAGGTCCCTAAAGCTCTTTTCCATGCTTGGGCAGAGTTAATTCTCAGTACTGCCCGGGCAATGGTACCATAAGAGACAAGAACAAGGCTGAGAGGAACAACCAAGATGAAGAAACTGGACACAACTAATTGGATTTCATTGTAGGTGGTGTCTCCACAGGATAGTCTAATCAGAGAAGGAACTTCACACAAAAAGTCATCTATCTGCCGGTGGGGACAGAAGGGCAGGAGGAGAGTGGGTGGTGTCTGGACTATGGATTGGGCCAGACCCAAAACCCAGGCCACAGCTGCCAGCTGCCAGCACAGGCGGGGATGGATGATGGTGGCATAATGGAGGGGCTGGCAGACAGCCACATAGCGATCAAAGGCCATCACTGTCAGGAGGATGCATTCAGTGGTCCCCAGGGACATGAAGATGAACAGCTGGATGAAGCAGCCCAGGAAGCTGATGGTCTTGGGGCCCCAGAGGTTGACCAGCATCTGGGGGACACAACTTGTGGTGAAGCAGAGGTCCAAGAAGGAGAGGTTGGAGAGGAAGAAGTACATTGGAGAGTGGAGCCTGGGGTCCAGCACCGACAGCAGGATGATGAGTGTGTTGCCCACCAGGGTGAGGAGGTAGGAAGTTAAGACAACCACAAAGAGAATCCTTTCCAGCCCTGGGTATTCAGAGAAGCCCAGAAGGAGGAATCCCACTGGGGAGCTTTGGTTGACCATGGCTTGTTGTTACTCAGAACTGAAGCACTGAGCCTGTCAGCCCAAAGTGACGTTAATGTAAAGTGCTTTTCATTCCTGCCATGTGGAACTTCCTCTCCCTCCGCTGCTCTTCCAGGCACACCACCACCCAGTGTTGCTTTCCCTTTTCTTGATCCCTATGGCCAAATGTTGTTCAGTGGCAGTGCAAAACCAGGAATGTTCTGGATAATGGATGGAACTTCACACTGGTGCCTCTGGCTTTCTGATTGAGGGCAAAGAAAGTTGAAATGAAATATGGTTTAATTAACTACCCTTGAACAATAACACATTAAATATCCATTTTGTCCTGAATACTACCATAGTTCTCTGAGTATTCCATTATGTTTATCTAAGAAAAATTAGTAAAGAAATCTTTTGTTAGAATTTCTCTATGAAACATATCTATGTGAGATTATTTTCTATTTGGGGTTATAAATTTTTTAGAACCATTCACATTTTATCTATTTTATTCTTGTTTGTGGGAGAACCAATCAGAGGCAGAGTATACACATACACACACACAAACACATATAAACACATTTATATATATATATTTTTCCATTTCATATAAGATTATATCAGTAGCAAAATAAACTAAGTGACTATTGAAATATTTACGTAGAAATTGGAATTTTAATGCTGCCTTATTTTCACTATTTGGAATTGAAAACATTTTCATATAAAAACTCAAAGTTACAGAAAATTTCCAAGAATACTCTAAAAACCTTCTGAATATCCTTTACCTATATTAATAACTTATTAATATTTGTCAATTTTTATCATTCCATTTTTTATTTGTATATATTTATATTTATTATGAGCTATGGAGTGGGTAGCATATAATGCCTGCTTACTAATTCACATTTCTAAGAAAACAAATATTCTTCTTTGTAAAAAGAACAGTTACTAAATTTAGAAAATCCAACAATGATAAAAACTAATATTTAGTCTGTAGATTATTTCCATAATTTTACCAATAATGATCTTTATAGAAAAATTTTTCATGGAGAATTCAGACTATATCCTGTATGCCTAACCATGGCTTCTGTAGTAGCCTTTCCTTAGTCACAGAGACATTGAGCCTTAAAGGACAGTTTGATGCATTCAGCAACCACCATGAGAAACTGAGAGGCTGTAGGAGTGTGGCCTCATGTACTTAGTAAACACTGGGGAATCATGAAAATTGTTGACTTCCAGAACTGAAGGGAAATGTCTTCATAGTGAAAGAGGTATCTGGGTGTATGTGTCCAGGAAAGCTTTTGGGAGAAGAGGACATAAATTTTTGCCATGTGGGACATAGATGGTAAGCTCAAAGACAGGGGTGGGATGGCAGCCTCCCTGGCAATTATGAAGCAGGAGCTGAGGGTCTTCTGAGCACAGACAATCTTAGGAAGACCATTGAGGGAAGAGAGGTCTGGTGAAAGTGCCCTGGGAGTTTGTGGCATGGCATGCTCACCTCCCCATCCTGGGGTATCCATTCTGTGTTAAAAGACACCTTTCATTTCCATTTTTGTGCAGATCTCCTCTTTCTGGTCTTCTATTTTCCTTCCTTCATCATTGCTCTTCCCCTCTCAGATAAAATTTGTATCCCTTTTTAAAAAGTAATTATCCAATGGGCACAGTGGCGCACCCTTGTAATCCCAGCAGCTCTGGAGGTTGAGGCAGGAGGATCATGTGTTCAAAGCCAGCCTCAGCAACTTAGAGAGGCCCTAAGTAATTAGTGAGAGCCTATCTCAAGACAAAATATTAAAAGGGTTGGGGATGTGGCTCAGTGGTTAAGCCCCCTTAGGTTCAATCCTCAGTACCAAAGCAACAACAATAAAAAACTATAAACAAAAGTGCATTTAACACATACCTATGGATTGTATGAAATAATAAAATGAACACATGGTGTCTCAGTATTCCCCCCACCCCTGAACCAATTTAAGAACACAACAAATGTTACCAGAACCTCAGGAGTTTTCTAGGCACTGATAACATCCCTTTTTTTCCCTCTGGAGATGGAAACACTGCTCCCATTACTTTTAGTCATTAGTTTTGTTTAGTTATTCCTTTTAAACTTCACAGGGCCTTATCTTTTCTATCTCTGCAACTGCCTACCCATTTTACTAATCCTTGAACTTAATCATTTTTCACATTCTTGCTCTCTTGACAACTTGTCTCACTTTATACTTTTTCAGAATCTCTTCAATTTGTATCTTTCTTTGACTTAGTTATTTCTTATTTCTACATGATCCTTCTTTCTGGAACTAATATAAAGCAAGCACTACTTTTCTTGTTAATTTCACACACATGTGCATTCATTCATTCCCTTATTGGTTACCAGAGAGTCAGCCATGAACTATCTGCTGCAAGGTAATGAGGTATAAATTCTGCTCTATAATCCCATAATGATGACCTCCTATTATTTTAACAGTTACTATTTGTTAAGTGCTTCCTGAATACCAGACACTGTGCTGAATGATTTTCTAGAATTTTTGGTTCTCACAACCCTGAAAGCTAACTAACATTATCATCCCTCCTTCACACAAGAAACAGTCTCAGAAGGGTGAAGTAACTTGCTGAAAGTTACCCAGCCATTAAGGATCCTAGATTCTGTTTGATACCAACACTATTGAGTACATGTGCAATCTGATGGGCTGTAGGAGAATAAACTTGAAACTTACTTGTGATTAAAGACAATCTCATCAACTTCCTGTGAGAACTTCCTGGTACAACGAGGTGGTTTCTGGACTGGTTGGCGCCTCCACTTGGTTCTCACAATGAGAGATAAAAGCAAACTTTGCAGGAATATCACACCCTTGAAATTGAGTAGAGCTTAGATTTTGGGGAAGAGTAATGATTGCTAGTGTTTATTTCCCTGGGCACTTTATGTTCACTGCTTCTTACTATTATTATCCTCCATTTCAGATAAAGGAGTGAAGGCACACACAGAAATAGCTTGTTCTGGAAAGTGTAGCTAGGCAGCACCAGAGCTGGGCTGAGTCCCTGTGGGGCTGAAGAGGCTGCACACTAACCATGTGACCCCCACCCCTCAGCCCAAGTGCCAGCCAGAGGCAGCTCTTTACTGTGGAGCTATTTGATGACAAGCCCCTTCCCTCAAACCCAGTAGCTAAGTTCTCTTCTAATGGGACTGGAGGTGGAAAGGGAGGCATGGTGAGCTTGTGAAGGGAGGGATCCCAGGACTCCCATGCCCTGGAGACAACAGCTCAGAAATTTTGCCAAGATGAGGGGCCCCACTGCCCACAGCCAATTAATTAATCCATGGCACTAATGATGACTGAGAAGGGAGGAGAAGATTCAGAGGAAATGTGCCAGTGAGATGCTCCCTGTGGCTAATTAAAAGGCCACTCCCTCTGTTGCTCTGCCACTGGGGAGTACAAGGGCACCATTGTCTCCTTACCTACCTTCAGTGTCCCTCTCTGTTTCCAGTTTTTTCTCTCATGCCTCTAATGTACATTCAATACCTCCTGAGTTGGTTTATTTCCTTTCTCTTCTTACATAACACAGATATAGTTTACATAATAAAATTTGCGTATTTTAATGTTCAGTTTACTGAGATTTGACAATTGTCTATATACAGACAACCACTACCCTAGTGAAGATGTAGAACATTTGCATTACTCCAGAAAATTCTTTATACCAATTTACAATAATTCTGTCCATCTGTGCTCTTGGCAACGACAGCTTTGATTTGTGTCACTTTAGGTTGTTTTTATCCTCCTAGAACGTCACAGAAAGATCCATTCAATATATATATGCTCCTCTGTGTTTGATTTCTTACACTCTGCACAACATTGTCAACATTCATCCATGTTGCTTTGTGAATCATTAGTCCATACCATTTGTTTTTATTCCTGAGAGGTATTCTGTTGGTTAATTATATCACAATTTTTTCATTCATTCTCCTGTTGTTGGACACTTGAGTCTGAAGTTTTAAATTCCCCAATTTTCTGATATTCCTCCTTCTCGTCCCTTTGAATGTGAGCTGTACCTAGTGACTCACTTTAACAAACAGAATGTGGCAGAAATGATGGAGCGTGACATCCAAGACTAGGTCATAAATACCATTGTGACTTGCATAGAAACTGTGAGGTCATCTCCCCAGAAACCTGCTGACATTGTGAGACAACAAAATTATATTGTTTGAAGCCACTAAATTTTGGAGAGAATTTGTTATGCAGCAGAAGATGGTTGGGTGGTTTCCAATATATGCTGTTATGAATAAATCTGCTATGAATTTTCATATACAAGTAATTTGTGAATATATATTCTCATTTCTTTTTGGAAAAAGACTGGAATATCTGGGTCATGTGTTAGCCATTCTAGTGAGTGTGATGTTTCATTATTTAAAATATTTTAATTAAAAAGATTTTATTGTGTGAATTTAAGTTGTATACCCTGATATGTATATATGTATATATGAATATAGTCATATAAGCATATACATGATTATATTCAAATATATATGATTGGTATATTATTATATTCATATATATGTAGTCACATATACATATATGATTATATTCAAAACACATCAACTCACATGGTTACTTTTTTGCATTTAATAAGATTGCTAACATCTACTCTTAGCTATTTCTAAAATATAATACAATATTATCAACTACAGTTATCATACTGCATGTTAAACCTTTAGACTCACTATTCTTACTATAGTTTTAATTTATAGTTCCCTGATGATTCAAATGTTGAGCATCTCTTCATTAGGCATACTTATCCTCTTTTGTGGAGATTCTGTTGAAGTCTGTTGGTCAGGTCAGGCTCTGTTGAACCCCGACACAAAGAAAATCATTAACCGGCTTGGACCTAATCTGTGGGATTTATCTTCCATCATTTGCAGCTTGATCTCTACTTCATTTTAGAAACTTTGTTTTTAATCTTTGAGTCTAGCAGTTTCCCTTGTGCTTGTATAACTTCATAGTAGGTTAATGACTGGTAAAGTTTTTTCTCAAATGCTTTGAGTTCAGAAGGTTTCCACTGCAGAAGGATTCATGTTTGTGCTGACAGCAGATTCAGACAGGGAGAGCCTTATGTCTCTGCCTTAGCTTTTTACTTTGTGCTGAGTCCTCTCAAGTCTCTTCTGCACTGGCCTGTATTTTCCCAGCCAAGCAGCAATTGTGGAGATTTTATCAAATTCTTCTGCTATCTCATTCCCAGTATCTCCCCATTACTGTCCACCTTCTTGGAAGTAACACTGGACCTGTAACGTCAGGCTTGCAGAAATTTCAACACTGCTGCTCACTTTACTACTTTTACTGACCTTAACCCTGAAGATGAGTTTCCATCTTTGCTCCAAATAAATCAGCCTTCTTTAACAGTGAAGTTGTAGGTTTTCATGGCTAGCCCTGACCCGCAAAAATACCACCAACTGAATTAGAATATATGGAAGCTGTCCTGGTCAGAGAGTCACTGATTCCCATAATTCCTGATATTATAGCAGAGTTTCCTGAATAAATGCTTTTCAGTTTAGTGTTTGCTTTGATTAATTTCTAGAGCCCCCAAATGGTTATTTTTGACAATCTTAACAATCTTGACAGTATTGCCTGATTGTCTACTTTTTTGGAGGGAGGAAGGATTTTCTGTCTTCTCGATTCTAATATATCTGAAAGTTCCCTCCATCTTTTTAATTTTGACCTATTAATGTATTTGTACTTAAAGTGTGTCTCTATATTTAAAATACAAGGTATTATTCATTTGGCTATAGTGCATTCTTCTTCTTCTTCTTCTTATTTTTTGTGGTGCTGGGGATTGAACCCAGGGCCTTGTGCATGAGAAGCAAGCATTCTACCAACTGAGCTATATCCCCAGCTCTATAATATGCATTTTTAAAAAAATATTTTTTAGTTGTCAATGGACCTTTATTTTATTTATTTATATGAGGTGCTGAGACTCGAACCCAGTGCCTCACATATGCTAGGCAAGCGCTCTATTGTGGGAGGCCAACCTTACACGTGACTGAGTTTCACTCCCCGGCTGGGTGCTGAGGCTCTCAGTCACAGAAATGTGGCACCCTTCTTGGATGTGAGGGTTGGTGTCTTGTGCATGGGTGTGTCTTTCTATAGCCCCATGGGTGAAGCTATGCTCACCTGTTCCTTTGTAATATAACCCCTTGCCCTGTTTAGGATAGAATCTTCCATGGAAGTGCCTTGTGTGTGTCCCCTTCTCTTACCGTGCCCTTGGGTGTGGCCTACCCAGGTGTCAGTCAACCTGCAGACAGTGGACATCATGAAGATACTCAGCCCCCGAAACCTGACCCTTTGCCTCATTTGAATAGCTTCTCCTCAATAAAAGGGGTCAGCGTGTGCTCTCACTCTCGCGCTCTCTCTCTCTCTCTCTCTCTCTCTCTCTCTCTCTCTCTGCAGACCCTTAAGATCAGAGGAGCCATCACAGCCACCCCAAAGAAAAAGGTATTTGTGTCTCTTGTGTGGTTATTTTGTGCAGCCCAGTTAGCCCAGTTTAACTAGAGTGACCCCCTGAGCCTTTTAGTCTCGAGAACAGAAACCCGGCACTCTACCACTGAGCCACAACCTCAGCCCCAATATGCATTCTTAATCTATCATGACAGAATATCCTTAATATTGAACGTAAAAATCTTAGTTCCATTTGTAGTTTTTCTCATCCTTTATGCAACTGTTGCCACATTTTACTTTAAATACACTATAAATATTGCAAATAACTTAACTACATAGAAGTTTCATTTAACCATCTCAACAATCATATGATGTAGATATTTTTTCCTACTTTTGGTCATGACTGTGAGACACATGTCTACCTGTTCAAATCCAAACAATGGACTGAGAAATAAATTTCAACAAAAAGTGAGCCTTTACTTTAATGATGATCTTGCAAGATTGGGTGCCTGGTGGTCAGGGACACACAGATTTGGGACAACTAGCCTTTTTATCCCCAACATTCCTCCCTCAGTTCCTCATTGGTTGAGGACTATGGAGTGTACAGTCTTCCCAAACATCGCCTAGATTTTACTGTCTTCTATTGGTTTATTTAAAGAAATATACCTTTAGTTGTCCCCACTTCCCTCAGTTCTTTTGTGGTGGGGAAGTCCCCTTGGTTTGAGTGCCTTTTGTCAGTTTATCTCTGTTGGTCAGGTCACGCTCAGGTATGTTTGAGGTCCTGCTCAGGTATGTTTGAGGTCCCCTTCCTTCTCACCGCATTTGTCAAAGGACTGTGAATCTTTACCCTTCAGTATTACTGTTTGTAACTTTTCATTCTGCTCTCCAATCTGCCAGTTGCCTTTCTTTCTCATGTCCCAATTTAGTGAGATACAGAAGGGCTTAGCCAGTCAGGACAAGATGGCCAGTGAGGAGGCTGGGGGGCAGGCGAAAACCAGGGAGCACAGAGAGGGTCTTCTGATGAGGTCAACTTCCTGCTTGTCAAAAGCACTCATGGTCAGACAGACCTTCAGACAGAGGGTGCACCAATCAATAATAGTGAGGAGGGCATGGACAGGGAAGGAAATAAGGAAAGGAGGGAATTCCAGAGATTAAAAAAAAAAAAAGACCAAAAACTCCCTCACCAGATTTCCAGCTCTGGGGCACCTTTGGAAAAGTCTATCTCTGTGTCTCTGTTGCTTTTGCAAGAAACCTGCTGCTTGCTTGCTATCTCTATTTTTTTTTTTTGAACAGAGACAACAAACCCAGCACCCTACATGTTAACATTTTCATTCTACATTTAAAGCTAACTACTCTATTCTGAAATAGAGGACTTTTTATTTCTCACAAACTTGCTCTTTTTTTCTGCCCTCCTCCTAGGCAAATCCAGTTAGAAACCCCATACCATCCTGCACCCACAATTCCATGGCATTAGCCATTCCAGTTATTTTGTTGGCTTAGACAATTTTTACATATTACTATCAGACCAGGCTCAGGAATTGTCCCAGAATTACCTTTTTATGGGGCAGGTGGATTAGGTTTGGCCTTTAGCTCATTTTAGATTCATTTGCATTCATAGAAAATGATGGGATAGATTATTCATCTCCCCAAGTTTTCTGGTATGTAAAATATTAGTGGAATGTACTTATTTGGAAGTAGGAGAGGCACAGAAACAAAATAGTTAGCCCTCTGTAGCCACTGACTTTTCATGGTCATTGGCCTGACAACTGGTGGTGAGCACTGAAGCTAGTTCTCATTGGTGCATCTATAGCCAGCTCTGCCCTGGGCCAACCAGTGTAGAAGAGTACCTACCCCTTCCCACACTGTAAGCCATGTGTCTGAGTAGGTGAAACATGTACAGGTTACAAAGATTTAAAAAAAAGAAAGTGAACAATAAGACAAGGAATATAAGACTCTCTCTGGTTCTGGAACACAGGCAAATCAGTTTCCCTTCCCAGAGGCAATACCCCCTCCAGAGATATTGTATCCATATTTCAGCATAAATGTATATTTTCTTCTTTTCTAAATAACAGTATTATACACCTTGCAACTTTATTTTTCCAGTTAATTCCACTGAATTAACTGAAAATTTTATTTTTTCTCTATTGATTTTTTCCCTATCTTTTGATTATAAATACGACAAAAATATCCTTGTATATAGTTTATTTCATATGTATATGAGGAAATCAATAGGCTCAATTCCTAGAAGTGGTTCTTCTGGGTTGAAAGATATGTATATAAAAAATTTAAGATTATATTTTTATCACAAACTTTAATAACACAAATGATGTGAAACTCTAAAGTATAATAGTATAAAGAACACTCCTGGCTTTTACATTTGTATAACAGTTTTATCACATACATATGTGGTTCTAAATACTACATTGTTCAGATTTTGCTTGTGTTTATTTCCCTTTAAAACATTTGTTTTGAACAATAATATTACCTTTAATAAAGTGGATATGTGTTATGTCATTAAGTAATACATTGTTTTACGTACTCATAGCTAACCTAATTAATCATATGAGCTTAGACTCTGAATATGGCAAGATGAATAATATCACTGGGATCCCAGGGGTTTTATTTCTTCTTAAAAATCTCCTTCAAAAAATTTATATGAGCATTTAGATTGGGCTTCATTTCTGCTAAAAAGTGAACCTACCCTGAATTTCAAAGTCGTTTCTCTTTGTCTCTCTGTTTAGTTTTGCTTAGTTTTGAGGTTTATAAGAATGTGGTGTTCCTGCCCTTGCTTTCTTTCACGCATTCATTCCTAGCATTTTCCACATTCATCCATATCATTGCTTGAAGGCCCAATCAGATGGATTAATGGCAGCTGATGATATTCTATAATTTAGTTACCTATTTCCCTGAGCATTTGGGTTGTTTTGGTTTGGCATGTGCATTTTTTAATTTGATAGGTATGTCCAAACAGACTGCCTTTGAAGATGGACTATTTTTTTTTTTCCAAAGACGATATATAAGTTTGTGTTTTTTTTTCTTTTTTCTTTTTTCCTTTTTTTGTGCTGAGGATTGAGCCCAGTGAGGCAGGGATAGATCTCCCATAGGCTGTCAGGATAAGGGCACTGGAGTAGGAAATTGGGGGAGGGGAGAGATCATGTAAACCTGAAAGGAAGCATCAAGTCTATAGGACATTTGTGACTTGCTACTCCTTGTCAGCTTTAGCCACAACAACTTCGTTTGAGTTAGAATACCTGTTTCTGTTCCTTACAGTTTCAACCACAGCAACTCTTCCTTAGTTACCCTTACCTTACCCCTAGCATTGGCCAACCACAAAGTAGACTCCTACCCAAAATTCTTCCACTCCCTAAAAGATGTGTCAAATAAACTGTACTCTTCATTATGTAACTAAGGGATTGAAATTATGCACTTCTGATGGTTTATTAATCTCAGAGTTTGACGAGCTTGATTGGTTCATTCTAGCATCCTTCACCTCACCAATCACCCGTGCTGGGCCATCAGCTCTGTCTTAAAAACCCCTAGACAACAGACACCTGTTGGCGTCCCTCTTTGGTAGATCTCCTTTCTATTACTTGAATAAATCCTGTTACTTTGTTCTCACCCTTGGGTCTGTGTATTTCATTCCTCCAATTCATGAGACAAAGAACACAACTGTCTAACTCTGTATTACACTAGGAGTGCTGTACCACTGAGTTACCTGCCCAGCCATTTTTACTTTTTATTTTGAGACAGGGTCTCACTAAATTGCTGAGACTGTCCTTGAACTTGCAATCCTTCTGCCCCAGCCTCCGGAGTCCCTGGGATTACAGAGTTGCAGGGATTTTACAGGTGTTTGCCACTATGCCTGGCTTAGTAACTTTTATATTGAGTTTGGTTGGCATTTCTGAAACAAATTTCTGTATTTCAAATCGGTCTTAGAAACTCTTTCATGGGCATTAAAAAGAGACCATGGTAGCTTATGCCTGAAACCTCAGGGGCTTATGCCTGCAATTTCAGGGGCTTGAGAGGCTGAAACAGCAGGGTGGAAAGTTTGAGGCCAGCTTCAGTAACTTAGGAAGACCCTGTTTCAAAATTTTAAAAATGCAAAATGGCTGGGGATGTGGCTTAGTGTTTAAGCACTCCTGGGTTCAGTCCCTTGTACCAAAAAAGGAAAAAACAAAAAAACACCTGTGCTCTAAGGAGGCATCCATGGGGGTAGTACTACGACTGGTTCATCAGGAGGGCCAAGTGGGAAATTCTGTAGGTATCTGAGACATATTTACTGTGATTGCCCAGAATTATTACGGTGGTGGAGGCTGGGGTAGGTGTGCTCATTGTATTCCACAAATTGGCAAGAAAATTAGATTTTATTTAAAGCCCAGCTTTAAAGGAAGATAGAGGAAACTTTTATGTTACAAATTTGCATCTTGACAAACCTGAAGAGCTGGAAAAGCTTTTATTAGAGGTGACAAAGTGGGGCAAAAGGCAAGAAAAATACATGTGTAGATTTAGTTAGACTGTGCTGGACAGGGAACGTGTCAGTGGGTCAAGAGGAGTAAATTTCTATTCTCAGCTTCCTTGGTGTGTCCTTGGAGTTGGGGAGGAAAAATTCTTCAGTCGTACACTGAATATGAGGAAGTTGCCCCTAATTTCAGAAGGGCTCTCTATTTCATAGGGAGTCTGCTTTGCTGCAATCTAGCAAAGCCTCTTCAGCATGATCTTTCACCTTGGCTAGTTTTTGAGATTAGAGGCAAATGAAAAAAAAAATTTTTTTTTTCTCCAGAAAGGATTTATTGTGACAGAGGAAAAACAAATGAGACTGACCTTGAGACAAGAACCTAGGAGGAGGTCCCAAGAGGAAATCCTGCCTATGGTCAGCAAAAAAGGTGTCAGAGTATCTGGCACAACCTTTCCCCTGTCCTTGAGCAGGGTGGGGACTCCACATAGGAAGGGAAGAGAAGAGAGAGGGATCAGAGTACTGATGTGTTGTTTCTATTCCACGAAAGGGCACTGTTTCTTATAATCCAGGTGACCTTAGGGAAGGGAATCCCCTTAATTTGTTTTTGCTGGGAGTATACCAGGTTTGTCCTCACAGTAACCTCCCATCCTGCTGCGGGAAATCCCCAACTCCAGTGCGGATTATTTTCTTCCCTTTTCCTTCCATGGAAACAACAAAACATGTAAGAAGAGCAGGACTATAAAAATAAAGGTATGCATTTGAACTCTCGCTGACCAGCTGTTACTCATTCATATGACTGTGGGTGAGTTGATGACTTGTTTATCAGCAAAGATACTGCATTTAAGAGTCTTATGAAGTTCCTGAAACATAAGTACTCACTAAACATTATTCACTTATTTATTCATTTATTAATTCATCATGGATTTAGTAAATATTATTTCCTGTGCCAGACAGCACTAAAACAGACTGAATTTGGGGCTTCTCTGAAATTAAGAGCAACTTCTTTACCATGACCTAAGAATGGAAGCTCAGGGTCTGTTCCCCTGAAGAAGCTGAGAATGGAGATTGTCCCCTCCCCAGGTGAGTCTAACACAGGCTAAATCTGCACAGGTACATGTCCTGCCCTTGGTCTCACTTCCCTGCTGCTGCTTCTTTAAAAGCTTTCCTCTCCTTTTGAGATTTCAAAGATGGAACTTTTGAAATAAGTCTCTTCTACCTTCCTTTAAAGCTAGCTGGCTTTGAAGAAAACCTATTTTCCAACTAATTTAACTCCGAATATTTTTGGAAGAGTGAGTGTTACTGTAGCCTAGCCTCTTCCCCTGGTCTATTATTGATGCCTCAGCACTAGAACAGAGCTGAGGATAGAAGTTCACTAAAACACAATCACAACCCTTCAGATTCCTACTCCCTTCAGACAAGCATATGGTCCTGCTGCTTGGAAAATGTGCCCTAAAAGTTTTTTGTAGGAAGTATGGGAGGACAGAAGAGGGTCACATAACCCCAAATTAGAAAGGAGTAGAAAAGATTTCCTGAAGGAGATGCTGCTTACACTGTGGGTTCACATACTTTGATGGTGTGAAGATAGACTTGGGGAGAAGGCATGCTCACTGGTTGAGGATGTGAGAAGGCTTAGTGTGTTCAAAGATGTGCAAGGAATTCAAGGAACCATGAATGGATGCAGCTATGTAGAAATCTGCAGCTTCTGTTGGAGCCATGAGCATAGATCTGGTGGCAGTAGGAGATCAATATCATTCTTAGGAAATGTCATCCCCAGGAATGGAGCCCTGGAATGCATCCTCCTGGTGCCTCTGGCCAGTGTTCCTGCTGCCTCTGATACTGCACTTGTGGGCACCAAGATACTGTCAGGAACTGAGGCAAGAAGGACAGAGAATGAAAGGGCATGAGGAGAGAATGATCTGATTTACAGCTGCTTTACCACCTACTCTCCCTCTCCCTGTTGACTTCCAGCAAAGACATGAAGGTGTAAAAGTAAAAGAAGTTTACTCAAGTCTGGGTTTGTGTAGCTTTTCCTTTCTTTTCTTTTCTTTCCTCCTCCTCCTCCTTCTTCTTCTTCTTGGATCAGCAAGCTTTACTTTATTCAGTATTCAGCGGCAGAGTCAATTGGTCAAACATCTGGCATGGCTCATTTTTAGGGCAGAAAATGCCTTTTCCTTTCTTTTCTTCCAGGCCCTTTCTCCATCCCTACTGTACTGCATGGCTTTCTGTTTCCCATTTGCACTTAACCTGAGTTGACATTTTTTGCCTGGAAACTGGGGACGTTTCAGAATGTCCAAATCCTATTGGACAGCGGATGCAGGGCAGCCAAAGGTCAGCACCTTGATTTTTTAATCACAGGATAACATGGACCTGAAGAGAGATCTGAAATGAGAACAGCAGGGTCCAGTGGTTTCTGATATATTTCATCAGCATTCTTCCCCTCATACTTATCCTACGTGCTTAAAACAGTTGTCCAAGTGTTGGGGATGTAGTTCAGTGCGATGGTTCTTGCTTATTGTGCATGAGGTTCTGAGTTCCATTCTCAGAACTGGGGGAAAAAAAGTAAATACAGTCCAAAAAATACATAAAAACACTTAAGTAATAGTCTTTCTACTTTTATTAACTATTTAATATTATAATAAGAGCTTCACAAGAAAGATGTGATTTATATTAGGCTTTTTAGGTATTGGAATGAACTGTTGGATTTCCTTACTCTCTATGGGCACTTCTGTAAATCCAAGTTCTCTGGGATGGAGCCCTTCTCCCCCAGAATAAAATGAGATCATTTAAGATCTATCATTTAGTGAAGGTACAATAGGTAGCCACTACAAACACAAAAAACAAAGATGATACATTGGAATTTTTATAGGCTTCTTACTTTGAAAAATAAAAGCACTTTTAATAAATTTTTAAAAACTGTTGGCTCCATGGCAATGTCCTGAGAGTTTGTGAAAAGGCAGTGATACATTTGGAATGTCAGAAGGAGGGAGTGATGGAGTTAATTTCCTGAAGCTACATATTTCATGCATGCTCCTTTGGTCTCAATCCAAATCTGAAGAATGAGGGAGTTTGCAGTGCCTTTAGGTATCTCTGAGCTCTCAGTTCTAAGGAGCTTCCAGGAATAGAGGTGGAGAAATAAAAGCACTGTGGTATAAGTGTGTATGTGGACCGTTTTGGTATGTGGAAGGTGGAAGTCAGCAATTATTTGTTGGTTTAAGATTGTTCTGACATGGTGTACTTGGTTTGTAGAAAGTGTGTGGGAGAACTTAAGACCCAGGAATCCCAAATTCTTTGTAAATCAGGCACAGTGGCACACACCTGCCATCCCAGTGACTTTCAGTAACTGGAGAGGCTGAAGCAAAAGGATCACAAGCTTGAAGTTGGCCTGGAAAACTTAGCAAGACCCTTTAAAAAAAAAAAAAAAAAAATATATATATATATATATATATATATATATATATATAAATGTTTTTAGCAAGTTTTTCTAAGTCTATAAGACACTTAAGAATCCTCTCCAAACATCTCATTTTATTTTTTTTCCAGTTTTCATATTTTATTTTTTTTGCATTACATTTCTTATTACACATATATACCACAATTTTTCATAACTCTGCCAAACATCTCATGACAAAAAAACCATCAGTTAAAAGAGATGAGCCAGGCACAGTGGCGCATGCCTGTAATTCCAGTGGCTCGAGAGGTGGAGGCAGGAGGATTGAAAGTTCAAAGCTAGCCTTAGTAATTTAGCAAGGTGCTAAGCAACTCACTGAGACCCTGTCTCCAACTAAAATACAAAATTGCGCTGGGGATGTGGCTCAGTGGTCAAGTTCCCCTGAGTTTAATTCCCATGGTGAGAGAGGGTGGGGGGAGAGATTTGCCTGATGTAATGTAGCATGTGGCACCCTCAGGACTTGAACTCATGTCTCATTTCAGGATTATTTTTCCTGTGTCTTCTCCAGGTATATTTCATGTATCCTGCCCAGCTAGAGTGAACAGGCATCCTGCCCAGCTAAAGTGAACAGGCTATTCACAGCCACATCACTCCACATCAGTCATGACTGTCACCACCTGGGTGGTCTTGCTCTCAGGAAGGCAGTGATTGATGGAGTGTTCCTAAGAGCAGCGGGAGAGGGTAAACAATATCACAGATATTGAAGACAGTGAAGGACCAGGGCTGCAGAGTAGATAGTCACAGGCAGAATCAAGAGTGCATAGGGGAAGGAAAAAATTCTCAGCATCCAAGGGCCATCCATGCTTAGAACAAGCAGAGCAAATGGGTTGCCCCAGGGGAGAAAGTCCTGAACAGAGAGTATTCTTTGTTTATCAACTCCACTCCAGCAAAAGTGAAAGAAAATTCAGGAGAACATTCAAGACCAAAGGGCACAGCCATGATGGACAATACAGCAGTCTAGCAGGGGATTTCCAACTCAACTGCTCACATATAAGCTGGACACAGGGTCCCTTTTCTCACTCTCCTGTCTGTTCCCTTGATTGCAGAGATGGCTGCCTGTGAAGTACTTTCTGTAAGTTGGGATTTGATAAAGAGACTGGGGAAAGGAAAATTACTTCCAAGAGTTGAGGAAACATCTAAGGAATAGAGGAAGGACTGTGCTCTGGAAGTGAGGTGGCTGGGAGGCATCGTGAAGGAGTGGAAGCAGATGCTGATAGCTGCTGGGAAGGAAGGTACTCTGAAGAGAAGCCAGTCATCTGGTTACATGGCTCTGGAGTACTCTTTTGAATCAGAACTTGGACTGGCTGCCCTTAGGGAGAACTGGTAGTGTAATGTGGAACTTGGTTGGATGAGTTCTTTGTCTCCTGAATTCAAAGAATGAAATCCATGAATACAAGGGTGAGCAAAGTCACAGGATTTGTTAGAGTAATAGAAAGAAGAAAGAAAGCAGAGCTCCCAAAGGGGATGGTGTTCCAAGAGAGGGCTGCTAAAGGTGTCTATTGTCTAGGGGCTTATATGAGTCTACAGGGTTAAGGAAGTTAGTCTCTGGCCCAATTCTGGGTAAGGCACGCAGGGCCCATGAGCTCTCATGAGCCATTTGGTCCAATCAGGTTACTGTGCCGTTTTTGGGAGGGGTTCTGGGAACTAGGCAATAGCTGTCTCACTATTAGTTTTTCTTCTTACATAAGAATGAGCCTGACGTTGATGAGGCCTAATTTTTGTCTGTGGTCTCTCAGCCTTGCTACACTAAAACCTGCCCTTGAAAGGTCCCAAATTTCCTATCTTTCTATTCCAGTCTTTTCTCCTACCTTAGTAGAAATTGAGGGAGGGAGGATTATGCTCAACAGGAATGGAAAGAGTTGAGATTTTAAAATATTACCAGAGTTCTTAAACTTAACTTTCCCTCTTTTCCTAAGGAGAGTTGATGGAAACTCATTTACCTTTTTGTTAAAAACCTAATATATGACATTAAATAAGAATATATAGAGAGGCTGGGTGTGATGGCCCACATCAGTGATCCCAGTTGCTCAGGTGCCTGAGGCAGGAGGATTTCAAGTTGGATGCCAGCCTGGGCTGCTTAGCAAGACTTGGTTTCAATAAATTTTTTCAGAGGTCTTGGTACAACACTTGCTTAAAAAGCCTAAGGCCCTGGCTTCATATCCTAGGTACTGAAAAAAAAATGATTCTCAAGGCCAGAAGATATCCTCTGTGACTATTTAAAAGAACACCGTACTAAGGATAAAACACCTCTGTATTGTTAGTTTCTTTCTTAATATGCCATTGCTTTATAATAGCTTACATATTACAGTGATACTATGCTCAGTGTTATTTGTTCATCTATATTTCTTGTATTTTTATACATATACCTACTGTATTGTGGTATATGATCTTTTAAAATTAGACCAGGGCCTCACTCACAGAAGGTAGCACTGTACCTAAATCTTGCTACAATTACAGGGAAAATATGAAAGATAGACAAGATCACCCCTGTATAGCCTGAGAAAACATCTCCTATATGTCACACAAAAATATCTAAATCAACCTAGATGCTACACCTATTTGTTCACTGTAGTGTCTCTTCTCTATGTTAAGCATTGCCCATTTTCCCATGAAGCTGCCAAGTCTTAGAAATTTGCTTTGGGAGTTATTTTCAGAATCTTTTGTACATCTTTTTGAAGCTTTGTATGGTTAACTTTTGACACTTGACAAACTTGATCACTAGATAGGTGAGGCAGGTAAAATAAGGTGGGAAATAATTCATTGCATTTTGAGATGGATAAGAGGTATTGTTCAAAAGGAATGAGACTAATGTTCATGTTTGTGTTATAATCTGGGAAATCCCAAACAGAAATTCCAAGGGGAGGAGGGATACAGATAATTGGAGAAGAGTTGGAGAGCCACACAGACAGTGGAAGGGTAGGACAGCAATTAGGGTGAGAAAGCAAGAGGTTATAAAAAGTGGCAGTTATTTTAGGCAATGTATTGTGGTTTTCTTTGCCCAGGTGAATGTCCATTCTGAGGAAAGGCCCTTAATGACCTTTCCTGCCAGCTCGAAAGACAGAGTGAAGAAGATCAATGAACACATCAGGTCAAAGACTAAGATTCCTGTTCAGGACCAAGTCCTTCTGCTGGGCTCCCAGACCCTAGAGCCACAGAAACCACTGTCATTTTATGGTATTGACAAGGAGAACACCATTCACCTCACCCTGAAGGTGGTGAAGCCCAGTGACAAGGAGCTGCCTTTGTTTGTGGTGGAGGCAACAGATGAGGGGCAGAGGCACCTCCTGCAGGTGCGAAGGTCCAGCTCTGTAGCCCAGGTGAAAAAGATGATTGAGACTGTGTCTGGTGTGACTCCTGAGACCCAGATTGTGACATGCAATGGAAAGAAACTGGAAGATGGGAAGATCATGGCGGATTATAGCATCAGAGAGGGCAATTTACTCTTTCTGACACGCTTTTGTATTGGGGGTTGACTATCTTGGGGACGAGGTGGTTACCCAGAGTAGAGTTTATTTTCTTAGCTCTTACTCAGCAACAACATTTTTCATGATTTCCCAAAATTAATGAGAATGAGAGAATAGAGGAAGTTTGGGGGGTGGGAGGTAAATTCTACCACAATTGTTATGATTCTACCATAATTGATGGCAGGATTGTTACTAAGAATAGAAGATAATGTTTTCATTTTAGAGATAGCATTCAAAGCTGACTTGAAATTTATGTTGTCCAAATCCCCATTTCCTTTCCAGTAGGATAAGATATTAAGTTTAGGTTGTGATACAATTCTACTGATTTTTTAATGTTTATATATCAAGCTTAGTGCTTTATCTGTAATATCACTCAATAATCAATGAACCAAAATAAATTTCCACTTATTATGAATTAACTTTTTTTACTTCAACATGATTACAATCCAATTAATAAGTAATTTAGAAATTCAATCTAATTGCACTTTTCTTATTTAAAGTTTCTTGGTATGAAATGAAATCTGGCACCATGCTCCTTTTTCTCCATGTCCCATGCCCAATCAAAATTCTTCTTATTTCTAGAAGCAGGAATGGAAAGATAGTTTCCATGGGGATCTAGATATTTTGTATCTCTAGGGGTGGCTTCTTGCAGGTAGATATGCTTCTGTAGGGAATGGGATTCCTGAAAGTTGGGGGATGTGTACCAGTGTTGGCTCTGCTGGCCTTAGGTTCTAGGTTGGGCATTCGGCTCTAGATGGAGGAGGCTAGGGTTTGGCTTCTGTCTTTACCCCAATGTTCCCTTCATCACTCTGCTCCTTTCTTGGGAACTTGGTTTCATTCCTACCTCTAATGTATTGCTCTATCTCATTCTTTATTTTATTTATTTATTTTTACATGGTGTTGAGGATCAAACCCTGTGCCTTACTACTAGGCTAGCCCTCTACCACTGAGCTACAACCTCAGCCCCCTCATTGTCTCTCTCTATCATGTTTCATTACTGATCACTTGTAGGTTTTTCTTACAACCCAAAACAAGCCTGCTTTCTTCTCCATCAATTCTGGTTCCTTCTTTTCTTTCAAACTTGTTGAAGACCATCTCATGCAAGAGAGTTTCTCCATGTTTAATCTCATTCAGCATAATTCCCCAAATTTATGACTGTTGCTCATAGCCTATGAGCCATACCGCTATGGTGGGTACTGGCCACCTGTCTAGGTCTGCATTAGGTTGGGCTGGTTTCCCAAAAGAAAGGCCATGGTCCTTTTTCTGGATGGGTAGGGCCTATACTTTCCTTTGTTAACTTGAGAGATGAATGATGGCAGAGCCCTCAAAATCTTCCATAGTCTTCTATCAGACTGCCAGAAAACATCCTGTTGTTCATCATCTTGACTGCATGTGAACTCTTGAGTATCTCCTGAGGATGAGGAAGTCCAGGCCATCATGTTTCTTTTCTTCATTGGTGTAGGAGAAAGCCTGCAGGTGTTTTCCACTGGGGGTGTGGAGGGAGTGTATTTGCATATATATGATACAGGCATTTTCTCTGAAGAATTTGACCCTTACCTGGTAAACGGAGGGTGCTAAGAGCCAAGTATATGATGCATGGCATTTTTGGTTGAAAGGTGATGCCAGCTAGCCATTGAGATTATATGATTATGTTAAGATTTGCATTCATATGGATATTGGACTGCTATGGGACTCCTGGAGAGTTCCCATTGGTTGGGGAAGTACAGTAGGAGGGAGTTCCGGGGAGGAACGCTCTCTGGCGGTTCAGGGAGGAGGTTGCGTGGGTGGATCGGAAATCTTCCCGGTGCATACTGGACATTGGCGGCAGTTTCAAAATAAAGTTTGTTCCTGCTTGAGTGGCTCCTGATTTTGTGCCCAGCCAGACTGCGGCAGGAGGGAATCTCCCTGCAGCCTTAGTCTCCCTGAAAACAAATCTTGTTGATTCTTTTAAAGAAAATGAACGCCTGAAGGCCAAAGTGACTGATTGTCTATTGGGCATTTCCATCCATGAGACCAGGGATAAAACATTTTCCCCTTCCCAAGCCACTTACTGCCTGGCTTGAGCTCTCCCCCAGTCTCCCCAGGAGCCTTCTGGGTGCCCCCTTCACTTTCTTATTCCAGAGAGTGTGTGACCACAGTGTAGAAGAGCAACACGAATTTGCTGGGCCCCTGGTTGTAGCTGTGAGTGGGCTGCAGGTAGGTGTAGATTGCGGAATCATAGAACAGGCAGACGGCTGTCAGGTGGGAGCCACACGTGCCCACAGCTTTCCTCTGGCCTCCGCTGGACCGCATGCTTCGGATGGCTTAACCCACCGCGCCACAGGAGGCTAAGATGACGGTGGGTGGCAACAGCAGTATAACCACGCGGGCGGGGAACCCGGATGGTGTCTCTGCCGCCGCCGCCACAGGCCAGCTTGAGCAGCGCGGGGAGCTCGTAGATGAACGGGTCCAGCTGGAGGGTAGGGCAGAGCGGCTACGCAACCAAGAGCGCGGTTTGGGTGGCGGAGTTGGCAAGGCCGCCCAGCCAGGAAGCGCCGGCCAGTGCGCGGCAGAGGCGGGGCGAGGCGAGCACCGCATAAGGGCTCAGCGCCATCACCGCCAGCAGGACGCACTCAGAAGATCCCAGGGCCAGCGACACGCACAGCTGCGCCATGCCACCGCCGCGGGGCAGCCTGAGCGCTGATCCATGCAGGTTGGTCAGCAGCGGGCGTACCACGCTGGTGGTGAAGCCGGCGTCCACCAGGGCCAGGGGGCAAAGGAAGTAGTACATGGGCGTGTGCAGACGCCGGTCGCCCATGACCAGCAGCACCAGCTCGCAGTTGCCCATTAGAGTGAGCAGGTAGCAGAAGAGGACGAGAGCGAACAGGACTGGCTGCAGGGAGGGCCAGTCAGAGAATCCCAGCAGGAGAAAGCGCTCCTAGGTGCTGTGGTTGGCCTAAAGGAGGAAAACTCCAAGAATATTTGGGAGGACGAAATAAAGGGTGACACTACTCTTACAAGTAAAGGAAAACCCGGGATGTGGGACTGAGGAAGAACTGAAAGCATACAATAGTACCGATAATACTTTATGGGTGGTAGTCCCATTTACAGACCTGAACCCTTAATTTAGTTACCATGTGCCAGCATTCCTTTTTTTATATATTTACAGCATCCTCTGGGGGAAATAAAACGTCTATTTAATGGATGCACAAATGAGGGCTCAGAAATGCTGATTAAGTTGTTCTAGGGTCATATTGAGTCAGTGGCCTTGTGTGACTTGTACTCAGTCCTGATTTCCAACTCAGTGGTATTTCCAGCTGCCTCCCTAGATTTGGTTGCACTCCCAGGGACCAAGGAAGAAATCTGATCTTCCTTCTACATCAAAGGCCTTCACATTTGTGAAGATAGATTTCACTCTGAGCCTCTTTTCCCCCTTTCCTGGAAATTGTATAGTCCCTAAAAATTAGGACGCTATCCCATGCTTGCCCGAACTAAGAACTTATAGATCAGAATTATCACCTTTCTAGTTTTAGGTGCTTCACGTTTATGGAGTTGGGATCAGAAGAATTTCTGAGCAGACAAAGGCTGTTAGGCCTCATAAAGTGCCTTAACCTTGTTTGACTTGTGAACACAAGTGAGACTTCATTAGAGCTATTTCTAAAAAATACCTAAAGAAAAAGAGAACTCAAATCCAATCACTTAGAACCAGACAGGTGATTTATATACCTAAGCTGTTTCCAATAGGACAGACTAAATAGTGTAAATGTATAATTATATTAAAACATTTTCTTTGATTTACTTCTCTGTTTGCCCTATTAAACTCTCCCTCTTGAGTTGCCTCTTTGACTTTACTGAACTACTTCTGGACTGGAGCTGCCTTAATCATGAATAGCTGTTTGTTGAAATAAACTTTAAAATGTTCTTGTGCCTCAGTTTACTTTATTTCTTGTGGTGCTGGGGATGGAACCCAAGGCCTTGTGCATGTGCTCTTCTGTTGAGCTGTGTCCCCAGTTCATCAGTCTACTTTTTAACACAACCCATGATTCTGCTGACTAGTGATGTCTATTCTGTTTTTAATAAAGTCTGCTTTACAGTGTCTCTATGGCTCCTTTTGCAGAACCTGCATGCTAGCCTTGAAACCAAGGTCAACCTGTGGAGGAAACAACACTTTTTGGTAGACCAGAAATTGGGAGGCCTTAGTCCTACCTACCACAGCTTCCTCTGGATGATTATTTGATATGGGGAAGTCACTTCATATTCCTCTGCTTCAGTTTTATCACTTGTAAATTCAGGAGTTTGAACTAGATGACCTTTAAGGTTCTGTCCTATCCTGAAGCTTTATTATCAAGCATTTCTCAAAGTAATGGAAAGGGAATGTGGGGAACAAAGGGATATCCTCTTAGGGCATTTTGAATCAAATATCCTAATGGTGCAGAAACGATCATGATTAATAAAGTTTACATAGAAATCTTTCTATTGTATGTTTCCTGTCAAATATTATGATATAAATAACTTTAAAAAAAATTTTTTTGGTGATGGTACTGGGGATTGAATTCAGGGCTTCATACATGCTAGGCAATTACTCTACCACTGAGCTACATCCCTAGCCCTGGATAACTTAGTTAAAACATCACATTCACTGCTTATAATTTAAAAATTATAATCCTACTTTTTTAGGAAAAAACATTCATTTTCCCCAACAAAGCATCTTGCTTATATGGTTCTCTCATTTTAGGCTCATTAGATAGAACAAATATTACTGTGAGTAAAAACAAGGGCTTAGGAACAAGATTGCTTGGGTTTAATTCTGCTGTTTCCCAGCTGAACAACCTTGGACATGTAATTTAACCTCTCTGGGCCCCCAGTTTTCTCATTTGAAAAAGTAGTGGGTGAAGAGTTAAACACACAAAGTACTTAATACAGTACCTGGTACATATAAGGTGTTTATTAAATGTTAATTAGTATTATTTTACAAATCAGGAAACATTTTTGTTTGTTTTGAACCCAGGGCCTCAGACTTGTGAAGCACACATTCTAACACTGAATTAACACTGAATTTCCTCCAGCCAGAAAAAATTTTTTTAAAGGGTTCCCTCATGATATGGTAACAGAACTGATATTAAAAACTTCATATTCCTTTAATATGTTAACATTAATCTTTGTTCATTTGAAAAATAGGCAACAGTCTTATTTTATAGAGGATAGGAAGGTAATCGAAATTAAATAACTTGTCCAAGGTCACATTATGTATAAATATATATTAGGATTTTGACCAATCCCTGACTTACTCCAAGGTCTTTGCCTTCTCTCTCTCTCTCTCTCTCTCTCTCTCTCTCTCTCTCTCTCTCTCTCTCTCTCTC
>NW_025999987.1:51053-69491 GCF_001458135.2 Marmota marmota marmota | reverse complement strand
CTCTCTCTCTCTCTCTCTCTCTCTCTCTCTCTCTCTCTCTCTCTCTCTTAATGAGCTATGTTCTATTATGCTAAAGATTGTGGACGATAAAGGGGATATACAAGGCGTGAACTTTATGTTTTTAGATAATTTTACAGAACTGGGGTCCTACTGGGTATGGATGAAGTACAGGAAGTTATCTTTCAGGTTTCTGAATCAATGGTGGCTAGAAATGTTGAGTTACAAAAAGTCAGGTTCTTTAGTCAGGTAAGTTCCAAAGTGCTCCCCTTCAAATATTTCACACCATGAAAACAGCCACACACTCATAAAATTGCACAGATAACATCCTATTGCATTTGAAAGAAGGCACCTAAGTCTGTGAAACATGGACCCAGGGCAGAGGTGATGATGTCTGTTAGTGCAGAGCCCTGTGGTGGGGTCCAGACAGTGCAAGGGCTTCTGGTGGCAGCCAATCAGCATTAGCTGGTGGTGGGGACAAAATTATCCTTCAGAAGTCTAAGGAATATAGCAGTTGGAGCAAGGGGAAGATGTTGAAGAGACTCTCACTAGGGGGGAAACAAGGGACTCAGCTTACCTGTTATTTAGAAATGATGACAGAGCTCTGGGGAATCTGCATCCTGCTCCCATCAATAATGCTTTCTTGGAGGTGTCCAGAGAGAATTCCCCCAAGATGAGGAAGAGGAAATCTGCAGAGAAGTCCCTTCAGGGCATGATGTCTCTGGCAGGGTGTTGAGGCCAGAGGCAGCATAAGTTCCTTTCATTAACTAGTTTAAAATTTCATTCTTCAACTAAATGACTTTAAACTGGCCTCTTCTCTTCTGTGATTCCCACCGTCATCATCTGTAAGCCATGGAAAACAATGCTGACTTGTCAGAGAGGTAGATCTGTTGCAGTCATTTTCAGTTTTGAATGCAGTTATGACTTATGTCCCCAACTTTTGCCCATCACCCTTCCTTGTTAACATCACCTCCCTCCTCATCCCCTTCTCTTTGGTCTCATTCTCTTTTACATTGGCTCCAGTAAATCTTCCATATTGAAACTACATTTATTAAGAGTTGCAAATGATCTCTGCATTGCTACACCCAATGGATATATTTTTGTTCTCATATTATGTGACAAATTGGGAGCATGTGATAGAGCAGGTCTTTCCTTTTTGGAACACACTTTCTACTTGGCTTCTGCTATGGTGAGGCAGATGCTGACTATCTGGTGAGGGTTTTGCTTTTTGGCATTTCATGGTGGAAGGCAGAAAGGCAAGAGAATGAACACGAGAGAGCAAAAGGCGTCCAAACTCATTTTGTAACAACTCACTGTCATGATAACTCACTTCTGCAATAATGACATTAATCCATTTTCATAAGGATAGAATCCTCATGACCCATTACCTCTTATTAGTCCCCACTTCCCAACAGGCTTACATTTAGGGTTAAGTTTGCAATACATGCCTTTGGGTGGACACATTCAAACCATAGCACCCCATTTGTAATCTGAGTATAATACCTTCCTTTATGCAACGTTGCTGGGAGGATTGGAGATGACATATATAAAACTCCTGACTCAGTAGGAACTCAGTATAGGACAACTCTTCAAAAGAGTTGTGCTTCTGTATATTTCTATCATCCATGTATGGTGTTAATGTTTCCCTGACACTTTACAGTCATCACTAAACATTCTCATTCCAATAAAATATTTGCCAGTCTGACTAGAAAATAAATTTAATTCCATTTTATTTTTATTATTAATGTTGCACTGTATATTTAGCTTTCAGCACCAAGAATATCTAAAATTCTATGCCTGCCTGAGGACCAGGCTTATCAAGCTATACCTGTTTAACTTCTTGTGTACTTGATCAGACTTGATGTTCTATGTCTTGATTACTATGAAACCATTAGGCTTCCCCTCTTCTCTTTAAACACACTAAACTCATGCTAAACATATACTAGCTGTGTTTTCTTCCTGGAATACATTTCCCCTTTTCTTGTCCAGGACTGTACCCTTCTCACTTTTCAGAATATATCTCAAATAGGAGTGGAGGCTCAATCCTGGCTTAGGAGGGGATAAGAAGAAGTCAAGCAGAAAAGTCATGGCAGGAAGGATCTGCAGGTGAGAAATGCAGATGGATGTTGGGAGGTACATGTGGACCCTGTGTATGTTTCCTAAGGAAAAGTGTTAGCTTAGGGTATTTGCCAAGCCCAAAGGGAGTTAGCAATAAATATTTATTATAATGAGAGGAAATCCATCAAATTTTAGGACACTACAGTTAGTAAGACCCTTTATGGCCTTCAACTTATTCCCTGCCCTGCCTTCCAATTCCAAGTTTGGGAGAGGTAAAGACATTGTGGTAAATGGGGGAGGAACATAGAGTGACCTCTTCTCCCAGTTCTTCTGTAGGTGGGCACTAGTTGGGAAATGGAAATGCAAAATATTGCTATAGAATTTTGGTCATTTTATTTATGTAAGTCCATTATTGGGACCAAAAGTTACCAAAGAACTTTTATTATCTGAGTTATCTGCCCAATATTGCATCCAGTGGGTTTGCCCCTGGTTTGCCCATACAATAGAGGAATGGAATGCATTTGTTTTCTGGTGGAAATCTTACTCTTTGGAATCCTGCTAGTTTAAGGCATTTGCTATCTTGTCTTATTGTTTCCCCCCACTAGGACATAAACTCTGGAAGAGCAGGTACAAGTCTATTTTACTTATAGCTGTATTTTTAAGTGCTTGTAAATTAAGATGAACAATCTTTCTTCTTTTAGATCGGTATTTAAAAGTACTGTATAAAATAGAGTGAGGCATTATTATGGTTGGTATATATATTTTGGTGTTTCAATAAATTTAAATAATCTTTATTAGATCACAAATTACATCCAATAAATGCATTTATTTAAAAGTACAGTCCAATGATTTTGATATTCTATGAAAACACTGCAGTAAAAAAACTACATAATTTTCTTATCACCCCCAAATGTTCTTCTTACCCCTATCCCTCTTATAAAGGGGATTTAATCCCAGACAACCATTGATCTTTTTTTTTCATGCTGGGGATTGAACCTAGGACTGTATAGAGGCTAGGCAAGTGCTCTGCCACTGAGCTACACCCCCAGCCCATGATCAACTTTCTTTCACAATGGTTTGCATTTTCTAGAACTTCATATAAAGGACTCACATTATGTGCTCTTCCATGACTACTTTATTTCACTTGGTAATCTTCTGAGATTTTTCCAGGTTGCTTCATGTATCAGTCGTTCATTTCTTTTCATTACTGAGTGGTCTTCATTGTATGATGTATTGTAAGAAATTTACTAGATTGACTTATACCAGCAAAGACTGAATGGTCCCCCAGTGGCCATGGACAGGCTGGAGAGCTAGAGACACAATAACTTTTCAGTCCAAGAAGCTGGAAATTCAAATAAGAAGGACCAATGATGCACCATTATGAATAATTGTTGCTGTGTTTTGATTGGCTTAGGGCGTGAGAGAAGATGGTGAAGGGATTGTCCTCAAAGAATCTCTTGTTACACAGGAAACGTAAGGTTGTTCTGTGAAGTTGCAGGGTGAATAAGTGGTAATTTCCGAATCTGGAGAACTAATCTGCTTTTCTATATCTAAACGTAGATATGAGCAGGTGGACAGAGATATTTTCAAGTATACAAACTTTTATTTTTATTATTTTAATTGAAGGACAAAGGATTGAAGAAGGAAAACTTCTATTGTTCTTGTTCCTGTCCTGTCTACAGGACCTTCTTCTCAATTCACTCCAGTTTGTGTAAACACCCTTTTTCCTCTTAAAATCTATGGACATTGTCATCCAAGTTTAGCTTTCTAAACAACCTCTCGGTTCTTTGCTTCAGCCCTTAGAAATCACTCAGGCCAGCTCCTTTTTCTTTCCACTCTCATTCATTTCTCTCCTGGCTTTGCTCCTCTCCTGTCTTTCCCGTTTCCAGTATTCCTTCAAAGAGTTCTCTGCTTGGATTGCAGGATCAACCAGCTTCCCACAGTTTCCCGTTTTATTTTCGCCATCTCACTTCTCATTTCTGCTGAGGGTATACAGGAGCCTTAAGGTCGCCCAACTCCCGGGAGGGAAGCTAAGAAGGGTTAAGACCACCGACGTCAGTCCTCCCGCGCATCCCAGAGGGACCCGTTGCCCCGCTTGGCGGGGGTAGGGCCGGGAGGTGGAGCTCCCGCGATCTACAAGTCTCCCTGGCAGCGGCAGCGAGTTCCGCTTTGCGGTTTGTTTTTGTTGTTGTTGTTGTTGTGCAGCCCGGATGGAAATGTAGGCTTGTGGGATTGATGGGCATTTTAATAACAATCATTGTTGCATTTCATTACTTTTCAGGATTCTTTGAACATCGTATGTCTTGGCTTCCTATAAGAACGTGCTGCAGCGAGCCTATTTTCCTGCTGAAAAAGCCCAGGAAATCAAGAGAGTTTCTCCAGTGGATATTGGAAAGGACATTCAGTTGTGAAGATGAGAATATAGAAAATCTGGAGAAGGAGCATAATGTTTATGAGGGAGTGTTGAGTGATTTATTTTTGATATTTGATGTTTTGAAATATTTTTTGATCTCTAAGCATAGGTAGAAAATACAGAATTTTAGTAATTAGGAGAAGGCAGGTTTGCAAGAATCATTTCACATATGATTATGGAGAGATACTGAGGTTTTCTTTCTTCTTTCTCTTCATCTTTTAAATAGATTTTATTTTTAGAGCAGTTTTAGTTTCACAGTAAAATTGTGCAGAAAGCACATTTCTTAAATTCCAGGAATACTTTCCCCTCTTCAGTCTCACCCACTCTCAATAGCCCACTCCAGAATCATGGTTTGCTATAGTTGATGAACCTACATTAACATATCATTAAAGCCCATTGTTTATGTTTGGGCTTTTTCTTGGTGTTATACATTCTATGGGTTTAGAAAAACATATCATAGTACATACCAACTAATTTTATGGACTTATAAATTCTCTTTGTTCCCTCTTCATCCTTCCCTTTCCCTTTATAGCCCTTGGTAACCTCTGATATTTTCACTGTCTCCACATTTTGCATTTTCTGCAAGGGTTTTAAGGAAGATGGATTGGAAGAAGACAGAGGTGAAAGCAAAATAAATAAGAGGTCATGAGTAATGAAAAATAAAGCAATAGATCATTGAAAGAAGGAAAAGTATTGGGAGAAGGTATCATGGAAAACTTAAGTATCTCAAAGGGAAATAGAGATGGGATTTACTAGTGATACCAGGAAATTTAAAAAGGAAGATGGTTATTGGAATTTTATAAGAAGTAGGAATTATAGCATACCAGATATCGATTGAACTGTCCAGTTTGATATTTAATAGGAATATAGAAAGTTTGAAGAAGAATGGAAATTCAATAAAGTTGCTGCGTGGCATTCAGACTAGGCACAACAAGTTACCTGAATAGTCCAGCTAGAATATGAGGCTTCTGCCAAGAGATCAGTTGCCTATTGAAGAAGAACTAATCACCTATTTGTTAGACATCATCCTGTACTGGCAGGATTTTACAGATCTACCTTTGCTTTTCTAACTTTGTCCTTTTCTCAGCTGATCCCTATGGGGCATGAAAATGTGGCAGTATAACAACTGTGGACTCCAGAATTATCCTAGAGGGAATGGAGAAACAGAAGTGTTGGAGAGCCATCTAAGACTCCTGCCCCAAGAAGTCATTTTTGCTCTTGGTAAATCTGTCATTCTAGTTCTCTGATAATGGGTTATGTTGATTTCTTTTTGGTCTTCTTTGAGTACTAATAAGAGTGTGGCAGACTGGCTGAAAGAAAAACTAAAAGAATTATTACTGGTTTACTTTCTGTGTAACACCAATCAGAAAGTCAAAGAATGTAGAGAAAAACAAGGAATGAAAAGAATCCAGTGTTGGGGAGAAACTAGGAAAGAGCTAAGTCCCCGAGGAGACCCAGCCACTATATAGGTTCTTCATTTCAGTAATAGTTTTTCTCTGCATAATACACAAGAATAACTAACCCTATCAAAACCCAGTATACTGCCAGGCTACATGTAATAGTGATTCCCCAAATAGGATATGGCATATGTGCTCATTCCCATTTGGGGTGAATGCCTGTATTTATCTTTAGGCCCCTTTCAGTTAATCTTCACACCCATGGTGGTGCAATACCTTTCAGGCACTCCAGCCAGAAGAGTCTTTCACCACTATTCAATACTTCCCAACAAACCTAAGGAAAAAATTCTGATTTTGCATCAGTAGTATAAAACTGCCAGTACAAATCTTGTTTTTCAAGGTGATTATTTTAGGAGTTGAATGAAGATTGAAATGGTGAGCTCAATGTGTATATGTATGTGTGGTTCCAGTGCAAAAATTCTTTGATTTCCCAATTACTACTTCAGAAAGCTTCCCAATTGGTACAAGAAAGTAAAGAAGAGGTATCATGTGGGGCATGGTGGCCCATGCCAGATGTAGTGTTGAATGCCTATAATCCCAGCAGTTTGAGGCAGGAGGATGGCAAGTTTGAGGTCAGCCTCAGCAACCTGGTGAGACCCTGTCTCAAAATAAAAAATAAAAGGGACTGGGGATGTAGTTCAGTGGTAAACTGACCCTGGGTTAAGGGGCAAAGTCACTAAGTTTTGGAGGGAATTTGTTATGTAGCAATAGATGGTTAGATGGTTTCCTGCTTTTGCTGTTATGAATAAATGTGCTATGAATTTTTATGTACAAATCTTTTGTGATCATATATTCTCATTTTGTGGGGTAAATACCCATGAGTAGACTTTGTGGATCATATGGTAGCAATTATCACAATTTTGTGATTGTAAGGTGATGTCTCATTTTAAATTTTTTATTGAAAAATTTTGTGTGACTTTGGTGTATAACATGATATATATATGATATATATGTATAATGCATATATATATATATATATATATATATATAATTACTATTCAGTTGACATCTGGTTATCTGATAGGAACAAAAGCCTCATGGAAGCATCCTGTTAAGCATCATATAGCCAATATGATGATTTCCTTATCTTTCTGGGCTTCTTGGTAGACAAGAGAGGAAATATTGTAATTAAAATACAGTAATATGTTATTAAACAATGGAAATATGTTTGGAAAAAGGAATTGTTACATGTTTTCATCATTGTGTGAACATCTTAAAGTTTACTTATACAAAGTAAGTGACTCCCACAAAACCAGCAGATAAAATCGTGCATTACCAGCATATATGTTGGTAATTGAGCAAAACATCATTATGCAGCACATTATTGTGGCAAGTTTCCTCCTAATATTCCAGTATTATTATAATCTGATGAAAACTGTTATTGGTGATTATAGTATGGCAGTAGTTGTGCACATTAGATTGATAGCTATATTTTGGTTTTAAAAACAATACGTATATGAGGTGTTGGATTTGGTTGAGTTTTAGTTTCTCTTCCCTGTGGCTGTTACTTGAAGGATAAAAGAAGAAAGGGAATGCAGAATGTGGTAGCCTATCTTCTCATACTCCATGGGAAGTAAAAGGCATCTTTCTAAGTCTCAGGTCAGCCATGGCTCCAGTATTTCCTTGTATGGACTTCTTGTGAGCAACATAAGAGAGGAAATATTAAGCATTGACAGACAGGATCATATCTGAATTTAAGATGTTTTATGAAGATATACATCTTCTCTTAACTGGACCTCCATCTCTCTCTGTGATACCACATGGCCACACTGACCCTCTGCATCGGTTTGGGTGCATGGCTTGGGGAACTCAGCATTTTTACAAATCATGAAGAGACTCATCAAAGAGTCTCATAAAGAGAACTCATGAAAGTATTTGAAGCAGATCTTCCTCAGCTCTCCCTGGAATTGCCTTCCTTCCCCAGCAACCTTCTGAATGCCCTCTATACCTCCTCAGGGTGTGTATGAATGGATTAAGTGAAGGAGTGCCCACTTCATAGAATAGGCCAAAGAACTTGCCCCTCCTTTGGGCATAGAGATTTTGGGGCTGAAGGTAGACAGCAATGACTGAATTGTAGAAATAGTGACAGTCATGAGATGGGAAGAGCAGGTCCCTAAAGCTCTTTTCCATGCTTGGGCAAAGTTACTCATCAGCACTTCCCTTGCAATAGCAGTGTAAGAGACAAGGTTGAGGCTGAGAGGAACCACCACAAAGATGACAGTGGACATAGCTAATTGGATTTCATTGTAGGTGGTATCTCCACAGGATAGTCTAGAGAAGGAACTTCACACAAAAAGTCATCTACTGCCGGTGGGGACAGAAGGGCAGGAGGAGAGTGGTTTGTATCTGGACTATGGATTGGGCCAGACCCAAAACCCAGGCCACAGCTGCCAGCTGCCAGCACAGGCAGGGGTGGATGATGGTGGCATAGTGGAAGGGCTGGCAGTCAGCCATATAGTGGTCAAAGGCCATCACTGTCAGGAGGATGCACTCAGTTGTTCCCAGGGACATGAAGATGAACAGCTAGATAAAGCAGCTCAGACCAGGATGGCCTTCTTGGGGCCTCAGAGATTGACCAGCATCTTGGGGATATAATTTGTGGTGAAGCAGAGGTCCAAGAAAAAAAGAGGCTGGAGAGGAAAGTATACTTTGGGGAGTGGAGCCTGTGGCCCAGCACTAACAGCAGGATGATGAGTGTGTTGCTCACCAGGGTGAGGAGGTAGGAAGTTAAGAACCCATAAAGAGAATCCTTTCTAGCCCTGGGTGGTTAGAGAAGCCCAGAAGGAGGAATCCCACTGGGGAGCTTTGGTTGAGCATGGCTTGTTCCTGTTCAGAACTGGAAGGATGAGATGAATGAGCTCTATCCTGTTTTGTAAAAAGTCAACTCAGATGCTTGTCAGGCCACATTAAGTGGACATTTCTCCCCTCCTTCTCTCCTAGGCTCCAATTCCCAGGTACATCACTATCCAGCACCTCTGTTACCTTGATCTTCCTGGTCAAGCTTTGTCTAGTGGGAGGACGGAAAGCAGCAATATGGTAGACAATGGATGGAGTCCCACTCTGGTGCCTCTGACTTCCTGGTTGAACACAAAGGCAACTGACGTATAACATGTGTTAATTACTCTTCATTAATTCTGCAGTAACTTATTGAGCATATATCTTCTTCTGAATACTGTGGTCATTCTGTACATCCAGAAAGAATTAGCAAAAAAAAAAAATTTGTTGTTTTTGTATGCAGATTTAGCAATAAAATTTTATTTCTTTGGTCTGGAGATTTTACCCAGGGATACTTCATCACTGAACTAAATCCTGAGCCCTTTTTTTATTCTAAGTTGCTGAGGTTCTTGATATATACACACACACACACACACACACACACATTTTTCAAATTTTATTTGTTTTTCTACATGGCAGTAGAGTTTATTTTGACATATATACACACATGGAGTATAACTTATTCTAACTTGGATCCCATTCTTGTTTCAATTTTTTATTTTTTCTTTTTAATTATACATGAGAGTAGAATGTGTTTTGACATACTATACATGCATGGAGTATAACTTCCCACTCTTGTGGTTGTACATGATGTGGAGTTTCACTGGGCATGTGTTTGTATATGAACATAGGAAAGTCATGTTCGATTCATTCTACTGTCTTTCCTATTCCACTTCCCACTCCCTTCCTTTCATCTTGCTATATTTCTAAGGATGGCCTTGAACTTGAAGTCTTTCTCTCTCAGCCTCTCAAGTCACTGAGATTACAGGTGTGTCTTAAGGTGCTTTGCCAGATTTAACAAAACTTCAAGGTCAAAAATCCCAGACTACAGAATGTTTAAATTTAATTTTTCTTTCCCTAAGGCAAAACCATTTTCCCAAGGAAATGATACAGCCATAATTTTGTCGATTGTTTAAGGCAAGGGACTACAGCTCTGCTTGTGTTTCTGCTTGGTCATCCAAGAACCAGTGTAGCTGGTATGGTGGTAAATGGCATGTAATTTCAGCTCTTTGGAAGGCTTAGGGAGGAGGTTCAGAAGCTGGAGGACAGTTTAGGCAACCTAGTGAGACACTGTCTCAAAATAAAATAAAAAGGGCTGGGAATATAGCTCAGTGGTTAAGCATGCGTGGGTTCAATCCCTGGACACATGCACACATGGGCGGGTGCATCCATATCCACATACACACATGGAGCACCCCCACTGTGTAGCAGTCCTTGAACACTTCATAATGATACTCTTGGTTTTAAGAGTTAGCATGCCTGCAGGCCTAGTATGAGGCAATGTGAAAGAAATGATTGCATCCCTGTGGGGGCTTCACACTCATTGAGACCTACCTTGAAGGAATCAAATAGGAACATGGGAAAGGCTGGAGGTTTCATTGTGCAATGACTAAAATGTAGAGGATTCATGACAAAACTACCATGTTCCTTATAAAACAATTGCTGACAAATCTGCAAAGCAGCATCACCACTGTTGGTCACCAAGCCTTTTCCTTGTACCATAATGCATGTTTGTACGTGCTTTTGTTTGCAGTGGAGCCAACCAGAGGCAGAATATATGTATTAAGGAAGAGAGGTTTTGCACTCTATATAATGATAATGTATACACAGCAGATCAGCTAGATAGTTTTGTCCCTTCCCTGTTTAAAAAAATAATTATGACTTATTAACATAAGAGTTTTCTCTACAAATAAAAAGCCCTAACCTCAACATTTTGTGCAATATAGGCAAATAGGATGAAGAAAAAAAAGTTGCCAATTCATTTGTTCTGGGACATGAGGGTGGGGTGGACCTCTTTTCCTCTTCAGAAAGACTACATCACTAGAAAAATACAGAGTTGCTTGTAGTGGTGTTCAGGCCTGTAATTCCAGGGAGGATGAGGCAGGAGGATCGCTAGTTCAAAGCCAGCCATCCTCAGCAACCAGGCAGGACCCCAAACAACTTAGCCAGACCCTGTCTCAAACTAAAAAATAAAGAAAGGACTGGGGGTGTGGCTCAGTGGTTAAGGGCCCTTGGTTCAATTCCTGACACAAAAACAAAAAACACCATTGAGTTGATAGTGGACATTTTAAGTAGAAATTTGAATTTGTTTTATACTGTCTTTATTCTATTAATTATTTGAGACTTAAGATTTTTTTATATTAAAATTCAAACCTTCAGAAATTTAAAAAATATTTTTTAGTTATAGGTGGACACAATATCTTTATTTTATTTTTGTAAGTGGTGTTAGGATTGAACCAAGTGCCTCACATATGCTAGGCAAGAGCTCTACCTCTGAGCCACAACCCCATCCCCCAGAAGAATTTTAAGAGTAGTGTGAAAAGAGAACTCAAACATACCCTTTATTTCAATGTTATTAGTATGTGTCACTTTTTAATCATTCCATTTTTGCCTTTGCATTTGCAATTATATTTATTCTGTGCCATTGAAGAGTGGGTAGCATATATAATGCCTCTTCATTGCTTCATGTTTCTAGGAAAACAGAAGTTCTTTTATTTAAGAACAGCAGAATATTGATAAAATAATTAGTAGGTAGACCATACTCATAATTGTGTCAATAATGTCCTTTACAATTTTTTTTCTTTAAGAAATATACTGTATGCCTAACCTTGGCTTCTGTAGTAGCCTTTCCCTTGTCACAGAGATCTTGAGCATTAAAGTGCAGGCTGATGGGTTCAAGTTCTACACGAGAAGCTGAGGGCTTGCAGGGGTGTGTCCTCTTGCACTCAATAAACACTGGGGGATCAAGAAAACTATCGTGACTCCCAGAATTGAAGGCAAATAAAGATAATGTATAGGAGAAAGAAGTCTACACAGTAAAGGAGGCATCTGGATGGATGGGTCAAGGAAAGCTTTTTGGAGGAAGGGACATGAATTTTTGCTGTGCAAACAGTGGGGGACACAGATGGCGAGCTCACAGCTAGGGATGGGATGGCAGCCTCCCTGGCAATTATGAGGCAGGAACTGAGAGTCTTCTGAGCACAGATGATCTTAGGAAGACCAATGAGGTGAGAGGTGGCAAGCTGGTGGTCTGGTGGGCAGAAAGTGCCCTGGGAGTTTGTGGCATGGCATGCTCACCTCCCCATCCTGAGGTATCCATATGTGTTAAAAGACACCTTTTATTTCCCTTTTTGTGCAGATTTCTTCTTTTTGGTCTTCTAGTTTCCTTCCTTCATCATTGCTCTTCCCCTTGCAGATAAGATTTGTTCCCTTTTAAAAAATAATTATCCAAATAAAAGTGCAACTAAACCATACTTATGGATTGTATGGATTAATAGAATGAACGCATGGTGTCCCAGTACTCTCCACCCCCATTTAAGAACACAACAAATGTTACCAGCACCTCAGGAGTCTTCTGGGCACCCCACCCTGATAACATCTCTTTCTTTCCCTCTGGAGATGGAAGCACTCCTCTCATTAGTTAAGTCCTCATCTTTTTAAACTTCACAGTGCCTTATCTTTTCTATCTCTGTAACTGCCTAGCCATTTCACTGATCCTTGAACTGCAGCATTTCTCATATTCTTGCACTCTTGACATCTTGTCTCACTTTATAGTTTTTTTTTTAAATATCTTCAATTTAAAGTTTTCTTTGACTCTGTGTTCCTTCTTATTTCTACATGGTCCTTCTCTCTAGGCCTAATATAAAGCAAGCACTACTTTTCCTCCTTCTTGTTATTCTCTCTCTCTCTCTCTCTCTCTCTCTCTCACACACACACACACACACACACATTCATTTATTCCCTTATTGATTACCAGAGAGCCATCCCTTTACTAGTTGCTGCAAGATAACGAGTTATAAATGCTGATCTACATTCCAATGATAACCTCCTATTATTTTAGCAGTTTTTCCTTATATACCAGACTCTGTGTTGGGGGATTTCCTGGAATCTCTGAAATTTGCAATTTAACTAATACTAGCCCTTCTTTACAGAAGAAGAAAGTCTCATAAGTGTTAAGTAACTTGCTGAAAGTTACCCAGTCTCTGGCACTTAAGCCCCAGTTCAAGAGAGCTAGGTGTGGTGACACCTGCCCATGATCCTAGTGATTTGGGAGACTGAGGCAGGAAGATTTCCAGTTTGATTCCAGCCTCAGCAATTTATGAGAACCTGTCTCAAAATAAAAAGACCTGGGAATATAGCTCAGTGGTAAAGCACGTGTGGGTTCAACCCCCAGTAACTCTTCATCAGGCAGGATTTCCAACACTATTGAGTACTTGTAGAAATTGATGGCCGAAGAAGAAGAAGAAACTTATAACTTACTTGAGATTGAGGTCGGAATCTCATCATCATCTTGTTGCCAGAACTTTGTGGTGACAAGGAGGTAGATTCTGGACTGGCTGAAGTCTCCACGTGATTCTCACAATGAGAAATAAAAGGAATATCACACTCTGAAATTGATTCGAGCTTAGATTTTGGGGAAGAGTAATGATTCCAGTGTTTATTTCCCTGGGTACTTTATGTTCACTGACCCTCATAACAAATCCAAGAGATGGGTATTGTTATTATCTTCCATTTCAGATAAAGGAGTGAAGGCACACAGGAGAAATAGCTTTATGGAAAGTGTAGCTAGGCAGCACCAGAGCTGGACTGAGTCCCTGTGAGGCTGAAGAGGCTGCTCATTAACCATGTGCCCTGCCCCTCAGCCCAAGTGCCCGCCAGAGGCAGCTCTTTACTGTGGAGCTCTTTGGTGACAAGCCCCTTCCCTCAAACTCAGTAGCTAACTTCTCTTCTACTGGTACGGGAGGTGGAAAGGGAGGCATGGTGAGCTTGTGAAGGGAGGGATCCCAGGACTCCCATGCCTTGGGGATAATAGCTCAGCAATTCCTGCCAAGATGAGGGGCCCTACTGCTCACAGCCAATTAATAATCCCTGGCACTAATGATGACTGAGAAGGGAGGAGAAGATTCAGAGGAAATGTGCCAGTGAGATGCTCCCTGTGGCTAATTAAAAGGCCACTCCCTCTGTTGTTCTGCCACTGGGGAGTACAAGGGCACCATTGTCTCCTTACCCACCTTCTGGGCGTCCCTCCTGTGTTTCCAGTTTTTCCTCTCATGCCTCTAATGTACTCATTCAATACCTCCTTGAAAAGAGCAAAGCCTGTCCAAGGAAGGAGCATGACCTTTGTCCTTGGAAAGCCCCACAGACCACTCCTAGGCATATTCCCATGCTGCTAAGTTGTTTATCTACAAATAACAGGAGAGATCTGCTGTGCCAGGTGTCCCTGACTCAGGCTAGGTGGGGACCCATAGCAATCCCCTAGCATCCCCCAATCAGCATAGACAGGGAAATACCTGGGATGCCAGATGACCCTCCCAGTAGTTTATGGTGTTGGGAAACCATGTAGTTCAGCAGGAACACCCCTCTTGGCTTAAATCAATCAGTTCAAATGAATCCCCCTCTTATAGTAACCAATCGCCCTACCCAATTTGTTCCCACCAGTGAATGTGCTAATCATGTTTTAGAGTTGTTTTATGATTTTCCCGTGGTGTGTGATGATTTCTTAAGAGATACTATGATGTATTTGAAGTCCCTGCCTTCCCCAAAGAGTGTATAAAACTGCTGCAAACCCTATGCTCGGGGCCTCTCAGCGTCACCAGTTTCGGTGTGCGCGGAGGACCTAGCTAGCTCGCAATAAACACCTCTTTGCTGCTTACATAGATCTTGGTCTCTGGTGGTCTTTTGAGGGTCCTGAATTCAAGCATAACATTTTGATATGGTTTATTTCCTTTCTCTTCTTACATAATACAGATATAATTTACATAATAAAATGTGTACATTTTAATGTTCGGTTTACTGAGATTTGATAAATATGTATATCTGGGCAATGACCACCCTAGTGAAAATATAGAACCTTTGCATTACTCTGGAAAACTCTTCATGCCAATTTACAACAATTCTGTCTATCTGTTCTATAGGCAACCACAGATTTGATTTTGTTGTAGGGACAGACAAGGAAAGGCACCGAAGATAGCAGAAACAGTTTTATTTGGCTGCAGCCAGGTTCAGAGGGCCCAGCTTTTGCTGTAATAAATCAATCCCTTGAACCCTGAGTTCAGGTAATTTCAGAATTTTATACCCAGCTTGTAAGAGGGCGGGCTCAAAAGTTCACAGTCTGTGGAAGTTCATATAAAAGCAGCTTTTTCTTTTACTGTTTTGGGCAAGTTAACCCTTCAAGGACAATATCTGAGAAGGGAGAGAGCTTTTTCTCCCCTTTCTTTCCTCCCGCTGCCAGTTGTTACCATGGAGCCCAATTGGTAACTTCTCTTATCTTAGAAATGTAGACTTCTCTGTGAAGCTCCAGCTCAAGGCCAGAGGCCTTGTTTACACATTTCTACAAACTACTGTACTGGATAAATGTTTGTGAAAAACTAGTAAGGGGGTGTCCAGCCCTTGCAGTGCTGATTTCTTCCTGGCCAGTGGCCAAGTAAATAGAGCAAAAGGAAAATAGAAAGTTTATCTATGTTGAGCTCTTTTGTAGAGACTCTTGCTGACAGTCCTAAAATCAGCCATGGTGAAGATTTTTGGAGAAGCCCAGTTTAGACTTTTTGTGGAAAAGAGGGTGCCACTACAATCTGTGTCACTTTAGGTTGTTTTTCTCCTCCTAGAACTTCATAGAAAGATCTGTTTAATACATACATGCTTCTCTGTGTTTGGTTTCTTACACTCTGCACAACATTGTCAACATTCATCCATGTTGCTTTCTGAATCATTGGTTTCTTCCTTCCTTCCTTCCTTCCTTCCTTCCTTCCTTCCTTCCTTCCTTCCTTCCTTCCTTCCTTCCTTCCTTCCTTTCTTTCTTTCTTTCTTCTTTTCCTGAGAGTTATCTATTGGTTAATTAAAATTACGGTTTGTTTCTTTATTCTCCTGTTAATGGATATTTGAGTCTGTGGTTTTAAAATATGTCCCCCATTTTTCTGGTATTCTTCTATGAACAAGGTAGAGCCCATTTTCCTTCCCTTTGAGTATGAGCTGTACCTAGTGATTTGCTTTAATGAACAAAATGTAGAAGAAATGATGATGTGTGACATCCAAGACTAAATCATAAGTACCATCGTGACTTGCACTGATACTGTGAGATCATCTCCCCAGGAAGCATTCGCATTGTGAGACAACAAATATGTGTTATCTGAAGGCATTAAATTTTGGAGGGAATTTGCTATGCAGCAATATATGCTTGGATGTTTTTTAAGTTTTGCTGTTATAAATTAATCTGCTGTAAATTTTCATGTAGAAGTCATTGTGAACATATATTCTGATTTCATTTTGGTAAAAAGGGAACATTTGCATCATGTGTTAGCCACTCTGGTGAGTGTGAAATGATATTTCATTATTTAAGAATTTTTAAATTAAAATACTTTCCTACACTGGTTTGCCCAGGGAAAGGCTGGCTATAGATGCACTAATGAGAACTAGCTTCAGTGCTCACCATCAGTTGTCAGGCCAATGGCCATGAAAAGTTGGTGGCTATAGAGGGCTAACTATTTTGTTTCTGTGCCTCTCCTACTTCCAAATAAGTTCATTCTGCTAATATTTTACATACCAAAAGCTTTGGGGAGATGAATAATCTATCCCATCATTTTCTATGAATGCAGATGAGTCTAAAATGAGCTAAAATCAGAGGCCAAACCTAATCCACCTGCCCCATAAAAAGCTAATTCTGGGACAATCCATGAGTCTGGTCTCATAGTAATATGTTAAATTTTGTTGTGTGAATTTGAGCTGTATACCCTGTTATGTATATATGTATATGCATATATATGATTATACATTATATACATATTACCCATAGATAATATATATATGTAATCATATATATGATATGTATGATCATATGTATGATTATATTCAAGTATGTATATGATTATAATATATATAATTATATTCAAAACATCAATAAACATTGTTACTTTTTTGCATATAATAGGATTGCTAACATTTACTCTCAGCAACTTCTAGTATATAATACAATATTACCAACTATAGTTCTCTTACTGCATGTTAAATCTTTAGACTCACTATTCTTACTATAGTTTTAATTTATAATTCCCTGATGATTCAAGTGTTGAGCATCTCTTCAGTAGGCATACTTATCCTATTTTATGGAGTGTCCATTGAAATCTGTTTGTCAGGTCAGTCTCTGTTGAACCCCAACACAAAGAAAAGTCCACCAACTCCAATTTTAAATCAAATTAAAGCAAGCTTGTATTTGTGTACACTGGAGCTGGCCAGAACTGTCTCTCCTGAAAACCCCTGTCTAGAGATCAGCACCCTAGCTCTCCAGGAACAAGGTTTTATAACACAAAAAGTTTCAAAGGGGGGGTGTCTTGAGAATTTACAGCTAACAGGATTTTGACAAGCATAATACAAAGGTAGATAGATTAATGATCTACATGGCATGATATTTCAAGGTAGGGAGTAAATTCAGATCCCAACATCAGAATTTTTAAGGCACTACTGAGGTTTCAGAGAGGGTTGTTATTTGATCAGGGGGAGCCAGGATTATGAGGTACCACTATGGTTTTAGAGAGGGTTGTTATCTGGTCAGGGAAAGCCAAGCATAGGTGAGTTCAAGGCACAGGCAAGAATTCCAAACAAGTTTAGAAATTGCAGTAATTTATAGTAAGACAGAAGTTAACTTTTCATGACTTTGTGATGAAATGGCTCCCAGTCTTAAAATGGAATTAGGCTGGGTCATCAGCTCAGGTATGTGTGAGGTCCCCTTTTTTCTCACCTCATTTGTCAAGGGGCCATGAATCTGTACCCTGCAGCGTTACTGCTTGTAACTTTTCATTCTGCTCTCCATTCTGCCATCTGTCTTTCTTACATCCCACTTGAGGGAGATACAGAAGCGGCTAGGCAGTCAGACAAGATGGCCAGTGAGGAGGTTGGGGGGAGGTGAGAACAAGGGAGCATGGAGAGGGTCTTCTGATGAGGTCAACTTCCTGCTTGACAAAAGCACTGATGGTCAGACAGACCTGCAGACAGAGGGGGCACCAATCAATAACAGTGAGGAGGGCATGGACAGGGAAGAAATAAGGAAAGGAGGAAATTCCAGAGACCATTAAAAAAAAAAAAACATCACCCCCCCCCAAAAAAAATAGACATAAAACTTTCCCACCAGATTTCCAGCTCTGAGGCACCTTTGGAAACTCATCTCTATATCTCTGATGTTTTCCAAGAAACCTGCTGCTTGCTTGCTATCTGTGTGTCCTGTTATTCAATTCTTTGCTGAACAGAGACTACAAACCCAGCATCCTAGATGGTAACATACTCATTCTACATTTAAAGCTAACTACTCTATTCTGAAAATAGACCACAGGACTTTTTATTTCTCACAAACTTGCTCATTGTTCTACCCTACTCCTAGACCAATTCAGTTAGACACCCCACACCATTCTGCACCCATAATTGCATTAGCCATTCCAGTTTGTTGGTTTAGACAATTCCTTTGAAGGTGGACTATGTTTTTTCCAAAGACAGGACATAGTTGTGTTTTTTTTTTTTTTTTTTTTTTTTTTT